>NW_022107407.1:15498368-15524089 GCF_000313985.2 Echinops telfairi | reverse complement strand
AGCAAATGTTTTGAGAATGATGAGGGCAATGAATGTACAAATGTGCTTTACACAATTGATGTATATATGGATTGTGATAAGAGTTGTATGAGCTCTTAATAAAATGATATAAAAAAAAGAAGTGATAACTTTTCCCAAATGGCATAAATGAGAGATTTAGCATCTAAATTGTGTTGGTATTTAACCAGTAGACTTTCTAATCATCACTATGTAATTCTCTCCACCCCATTCAGAACATAAAAGAACAAACCACAGACAAACAGGAAAACGTGGCTAGTCTAGAGAGTCATGGCATTCATATTTATACCAGCAGGCAGCTAATCAGGATTTACTTTCATCTCTACAAGAATTCTCATTGAAGTCCCTCTTCTTCATTTTCTTATTATTTTTCACTCTATAAATTATTGCAAAATGTGACCTTTATTATAGAAGATATATAAAATCCAACTTGAGAATGGGAATATGCATACAGGCAATACATAGAGTACTAAAGCAAATAATTAGATTATAGGCAAATTTGAATTAAAAAAAATATATGTACGTATATATATATATGTATAAAATCTTTTCAAGATTGTTGTAGCCCTTTTCTCCATTATACATGAAAGATAATGTTTTAGTTGGGACTGCACTTTTATTTATAAAGAAACCTCACAAAAGGCTAGCATCTGTTAGTCTGCTTTAAATAGGCAGGGTTTCTGGGGCACTTCTCTAGCCAGATCTCCTATGCTAACATTTGGCATCTGCAGGGGGCATCTGGGCAGGTGTCCTAGGCAGGGGCTGCTTGGGAACTGGCAGGGATCCAGCCCTGCTGTGCATCTACCTTCAGCATTGCCTGTCATACATAAGAATGATCATTTGCCTCTGGGACAGCTCAGCAGGAAGGATTTGTGTTTGTTCAACCAAGTATATTACTGGTTTTTGAGACTGAGCCATAAGAGATGTCCCTTATTATATTCAATCCTTGGTGTCTGAAGCTATATGATTCGATATTGACTATACATTATTTTTCTAATTAATTTATTTTTAAAATTCCATGAAAAATCACTTCACACTCAATTAGTTCTCAATGATTTTGTTTCAATTACTTTAGATTTGAGTATAAACATTAACTTTACATGTAATGCAGAGCCTTTGTCTTTGGCCACATTCCAGATGTCAAAGTTGACATTTTACAGAAGAAAAAGTCTGTTTGGCAACTGAGGGTACTTATGGAGTTACTATAAATTATAAGGATTTATATGTATATGCATATATATAATCTTTAAAGGGATAAGAGATTGAAGACTGGATAGTGTCTGAATATAGTTTTCATGTAGTAGCAACCTATAATATTGGAGATCTGAGTAGACTGTGAAAGGCAACTTGTTACATGACACAGTCCTACCTCCTAGTATTTCTGAACTTTTACATTATTCTTATCGTACATTTAGAAAATTATACCTAAAAGAGTGTAGAAAATTATAGATTGCTACTTATGTATTATCAGAAACTATGAGTTTACTTCATGTCATTTTCACTTTCAGAAAATGACAAATCATGTTGGAAAGACCAGGTAACAAATAACTGAGGACAGCCTACTTCCATCAACCAACTAGGAACTGAGGATAATGATTATGGAATATGGTAATAATATGGTAATAATAACATGTCTTGGTGACACAGTGTTTTAAGTGCCCAGCTGCTAACCCAAAGACTAGTTGCTTGAACCCAACAATCACTCTATGAAAGGAGGAGATGATCATCTGTTCAACAAAGATCATTTTCTTGGAATGTTCTGTCCAGTGCTATAGGGTTAGTGTAGGTCAAAATCAACGATAGAAGGTTTAATAAATCCTATATATTTGAACAGATTCCAGTTAGATATCCATTTTTACAAATGGCTTTAAATCGATGTTTTAAATGACTTAACTACTGTGATTTAACATGACTTATCATCCTCTGATATTGAAAGTACCATGGACTGCCAAAAGATCAAACAAATCTCTCTTAGAAGAAGTTCAGAAAGAATACCACTTAGAGGCAAGGATGTTAAGAATTTGTCTCATGAATTTTAGACATATTTTCAGGGTAGATCAGTGCCTGGAGACATTAGATTGGTTAAATAGAAAACCAAAAGCCACCAAACTCTCTGCTATTGGATTGATGTCAATTCAGAGTGACCCTACAGGGCAGGGTAGAATTGCCCAGTGGATGTTTCAGACTGTTACTCTTTATAGAAGTTGGGCAGCAAAAAAGAGGAAGGCCCTCAATAACATGGATTGACGTAGTGGCTGAAACAATAGGCCCAACCATAAGAACATCGGTGAGGATGGCCTGGTGGTGTTCATTCCATTGTCCATAAGGTTGCTATGAGCTGGAACTGATTCAATGACACCCATCAACAACAACAATATTCACTACATGCCTTTTCTCTCCTGCTGCCACATTATTTCTGAATTAGAAAATTTGAAACCAGTTCAGGTTAATCTCTGTAATACTTTCTGCCTTGGACTTTTATAAATTTCTTATTTCCCTTTTCCATCTATTTGTAACATGCAAGCTAGGCCTATATTACTTCCCATGAAGAATGCTTTTACTATATCCTAGTTTTTCTCCCTTTACTCAACACTTCTTTAATATATTCTCATATTAAGTGGACACCTCTACTTATAAGAAGTAATGGATTCTAGGTTTCCTCTTGAATCAGGTATTGTTTTTGTTGCCCTACATTATAATTATTCATTTCTTCTGACAGCACATCTTTGTTCCAGCCTCAGAAATGGATATTTGAAGCCATCATACCCCATCAGTTTTGGAGTTTTAATAATGAACCTGATTCATCCTTATGTAGTTCTGAAATATGACTTGAAATTCTGTCATTAAAAGCAACTTTTTAATTTACTATCACTCCTAAACTTCATGAAAACTAACTATATACACTTTCAATATGTGGCTTTTAATGTGTAGGCTCATTTATTGGAGTTCAGCAAATGAAATCATCCTCTCCCTTATTATGTAACTCTTAAGGTCTAAAAATATTTTTAAGATAAGGCACAAGATAACACATAAAGTAAGTTGGACAAAATTTAAGGGTTACTTTAAATGACTCCTCTAAAACATTAAAGTTATAAAGTCCAGTTTGCCTTAGTTAATATAATTCTGTACTGCAGGATTAGGTGTTGTTTCAAACATCCGTATTTTTAGTTACTAAATGGGAGCATTCATTGACGTGAACTACAATTTTTCATTTTTATTTAACAAATGGGAGGCAATAGCAAGGAGGCCCTGTCTGATCTCCCCTGGCTGTACAAGGGAAAGCAGCATTCAACTCTGCACCAGCCTAAGGCTGATTTCTAGGAGGAAGAGGTCAGACATGCTGGCATTCTCCTTCCTTATTTACCTTATTCAGCACCACTTCCCCTCCTACCGCACTGAACTTCTGTGCTAGGTTCATTAATCTATTAGCATGGCCACACGGAATTTACAGGAAGTTCTCACATTAATGAAGTTCATAAGGGAAGTTGACAGGCTGTAATAAGTCTGGGCCAGAAAACAGAGTTACAACTATTTTGACTCCAGAACTTCTCAGCCATGCTGCCAGGTATGCCCTTTGGTTCTTGATATTCTGCCATGTAGTCTCTTGGCCTCTGCCTCAATCAAGAAAGTATTATAGAGCCCCTCGTGCATGGATAAATGCACAAAGGGCACTCCATCTGCAAGCCAGTATCCTGCTCCAAAATACTCACTTATAATTTGGTCAGAGGTTGGGAAGTCCACTACTCTGTCTCATGATGCTTCCACTTCTCCATGAAGGGAATTCAGACATGCTCTCCTCACCTTTCTGTTGGTGGTAGGATTCTCTGTTGCTGCTTTTGAAATGACTCACTTTTCACCAAGTAAAATGGAAAACCTTATCAACACCTGAGTTAGAGTCACCTTATTTGCATGCTCCCACCCAATCACTGGGTGGTATTTACAAAGACTATTAACAGAAGATCCATATGAAATAATTTCATTTCACCATAAAGTAACTAAAGAAGTAGAATGTCTTAGACCATTTATGAAGGACATTTTCTTTTTGAGAGAAGGAGTATACTTTGCTGAACAACTAAAAAATTCTTTTGATGTAATGTAGGCATTAAAATTATTAATTTGATGACAAGAGGGATAAAATAGTTTGTACTTATTGGGTTATTTTTTTAAGTCATTTTTTGGGGGGGGTTCATACAACTCATCACAATCCATATATACATCAATTGTGTAAAGCACATTTGTACATTCGTTGCCCTCATCATTCTCAAAATATTTGCTCTCCAGTTAAGCTCTTGGTATCAGCTCCTCATTTCTCCCCTCTCTCCCTGCTCCCCCTCCCTCAGGAACACTTGATAATTTATAAATTATTATTTTGTCATGTCTTACATTGTAAGATATCTCCCTTCACCCACTTTTCAGTTGTCCGTCCCCCAAGGAGGAGGTCATATGTAGATCCTTATAACTGGTTCCCCTTGACTACTCCACCTTCCATCTACTATCTGGTATCGTCACTCTCACCACTGGTTCTGAAGGGATCATCTGCCCCAGATTATCTGTTTCCGGTTCCTATCTGTACCAGTGTACATCCTTTGGTCTAGCCTGATTTGTAAGGTAGAATTGGGATCATGATAGTGGGGGGGAGGAAGCATTTAAAAATTAGAGTAAAGTTGTATGTGCCATTGTTGCCACACTGCACGCTGACTGGCTTGTCTCCATATCTGTCTGGGGGAATTACCCTAATTAGAGGGATAGCCCTGGAGGTTGGATGGATGTTCCCTCAGTAACATGTAGCCCCACCGGTGGTGGGAAAAAGTTCCCCCCAGTCACTTGTGGGGCCTAGGAGTTTAGGCTGGGTTTCCCCCAGCCATTTGAAGGCGAGAATCCCCAGCTGCTTGGTGTGTGGAAGAGACTTGGTGTGATTTCCCCAGCTGTGTGTAAAGCCAACAAATTCAGGCAGGAGCTCCCTCTGTTGGGCCTTCAGTATATCCCTAGGTGGAGGGGAGTGGCCTGGAGGCTGATTGTGACTTGTGAAAGGAAAGAGAGAAGGAGAAGATAAAGAGAGATAGAAGAAAACAAAGACTGGAGCAACAATGGCAATCAAATTGACACCCACTCACACACACATACACACAATGCACAGCCTAAACAAAAGTAAAAACAGTAAAGAAGAAAACAGCAAATAATCAAAACAGAATCTGCTGAGACTGGCAGGAAAGAAAGAAAAGACAGAAGAACATGAGAAATGAAGGAAAAGTGAAAGCAGAACACAAAGCAAAAAGTCAAAGGAGAGAAAATTAAAAAAATAGATAAAGAGATAGCTAAACCCCATGCTGTGTCATGTGTAGCACTGTCTCGTGCCATGTGCTGCACTGTCACAGGGGGAAGGATGTAGTTCTTCTCACTGGGTGGGCAGAGTTGCCTTAGGCAGAGGTTAGGGGTCTGGAAACCAGCCACAGAATGTGGAAGGAAAGAGAGGGAGAGTAGAGGCTTATAAAAGCAGAGAGGGAGGAGAAGAGAACAAAGAAATAAAGAAAAAATTAAAGAAAGGGGAAGAGGAAAAAGGCAACTGTGCTCACTAGGTTTGGCTGTGATGGTAAAGAGAGAAGAAAGAGAAGGACAAAATAAAGAATAAAGAGAGAGCTGATCCCTGATTGCCTGAATGTGGGGCCAGAAGAGTTTAAACCCTGTCCCCCGTTGGCAGGTTGGTATGCCCTATTAATGCAGGGACCCAGTGGTGCTGGGCAGAATTGCCCTAGTTGGCAAGATCACCTTAGAGGTCCAATGGAGGTTTCCTCATCAGCGCAGTGCACTGTATATGGCTGTCACAGCTGCTTTGTGTGGTGTGCAGGGGTCCCACAGAGGGACAGCTGGAGTCCCCCCCTGCTATTTAGGTTGATTTGCCCTAGGTGGAGGGTAGTGGCCTGGGAGCCAGTTGTGGTGTATGATAGGAAAGAGAGGGAGAGAAGAGGAAAAGGAGGGAAAAAGAAGAAAAAAGAAAGAAGGAGAGAGAAAATCAAACCAAACCTGAGCCTGTTGAGAACGACTACGATGGGAAAGATAGAAGGGCGAGAGAATAAAGAAAGAAGAAATAGAGTGGTAAGTAAGGAGATAACTGAGACTTGATCACCTGTCCATAGGGTTGGAGGAATTCCAACTCTTCCCCAAGGTAGCAGGGTGGTGTGCCCGCTTGATGTAGGGTTCCACAGATGCAGGGTGGGGTTACTCTCGAAGGCAAGGTTGTACCAGCAGCCAGGCATCAATTCCCACGGTGGTATTGAGCACTGGAGTTCAGTGGTATACCTGCCTTGTGCTGTATGTAGCACTATATCAGTGGGGGATGGGGTGTTCCTTCAGCCCCTTGTAGGGTCCCAGGACAGGCAGGCCCTCCCTAGTTGTATGTAGATTCACTGAGAGGGAAGCTTGGCTTATTGTCCTATCTAGACTGCTGGTGACCAACTAGATCAGAGGATTTAAAAAAATTCTTTTCCCTTTGCCCAACTAAAATTAAATTAAATTAAATAGTCTCCCTGGGTCTGGGCTCTAGCTCTGTGCTGTTAGAGGCTTAGCTGTGCTTCAGTGTGTCTTTGTTATGAAAAAAGCCTCCAGGCCCTGTAGCTTAATTCTGGAATTTCTTAGCATGGGCTTTTTCTCATGCTGATTTATGTTAAGGAACGCCTTCTACATGCTTCTTGAAGCTGAGCAATGAGCCTGGGATTTGCAGTTTTTACCATTTTACCAGTTTTGCAGTTTTTACCAGTTTTTATATTCTCACTCTTTTTTATATTGTGCTTGTGAGGGACCCTGATTTGGGGGCTGTCATGCTGACCCCCAAAGGGGGAGATCCAGCTTATCAGAGAGGGTGTTCCCTTCTCAGCCAACTGGAACTGAATTTGCCCCCTGGACTATGACTATCCACCTATTTCCTCCCACACCGCGATCTGCCTCAGGTAAGTTTCTGATTTTTCTTCTACTCAAAATAATGGCTACCCACCAGCCCCACTCCCCAGGCTATGAGCTCAAGGCAGTGAACAGCACAGAAAGCTCTGGCATGGGGTTCTCCTGGTGTCTGAGATTATGCCCCCTTTGGGGCATCCGCCTGTTGAAATTGCTACTCATTGTGAGAGGGCGGGAGTAGCTTTTCAGCTAGAGCCCACGAGTCCAGCTCCCCAAACCTAGAGTGATTTAGTGCATTCTTGGTTCTCTTTGTGAGTGGAAATCACACAAAAAAGGGGGTTCAGGACAGATACTACTGCCCTAGTTCTAATTTCAGGACACTACCTCCCAGTTTCCTTCACCTTACCTCTCAATATTCTGGTCTGGCAGCAGAAGCTCCTGGCGGGTGAGTCTTAACTTGTCACCAATTTCCTCAGCGCCTACTTCTTGGTTTTTGCTGTGGGTATGGTTGTCATTTATTTTAGCTGTAACCAAGCTTTAATCCATCAATTGGTGGACATCACTCCTGGGACTGTGAAGTCTATTGATTCCAACTAACCAGTCTCATCTCCAATTAAAAAAAAAAAGACTACAAAAACTCACTGTCATCGAGTTTTACTATCACTTTTATTCTCGGAGGATCCCTTGTGTGCAGTGGTTTAGGTGTTGGCTGCTAGCTGAAGGATTGGTGGTTCCAAGCTGCCTGGGTTCCACTGGAGTCTGCTTCTATCAACATGTACAGTCTAGGAAACCCTATGATGTAAGTCCACATTGACACATAGTATCACTCTGGTTTGCAATCTGCTTGATGACAGTGGGTGTGGGTTTTTCATCCACACGTTTCTACCAGAAGCCATGGATTCTATGGCAATGAATTTGCTTTATTGACAACTTCTGAGGACTGTTTAGCATTTTAAATTTCTTTGATCACTAAATTTGCCACTAATTTTTCCTGAAATAAAGTTTTGAAAACTTAGATTGTGACATTGCTCCTTTGATTTGTCAATAAATAAAAAACTTGCAACTATGTTCTGTATATTTAAATTAAAATACATTATGGAATTTAATATTTACATTTGCATTTAACCTGGATTTTTATAGACAGTTTTCATTTGGATTTATGTGATGATCCTATGAAATATCTATCTATATTTATTAAGGATTACATTTTATATGTTATTAACATTTTATTTTGTGGGTTGAGTTGATAAAGTAATATTAATTAATTTAATATTATGTATTTAATTTTCTTTGCATTTTATTTGTAAACTGGTGGAGTGAAACTTCTTAATATAGCTCTTTTATTCATGTTTCTGCAACTCCCACCAAATGATTAGGTGGTACTATGCAAAAAGAACATATGTAACACTCATAGCGAATATTGGTCAGTTTTAGTTGCCACATCCCGTCTATCTAGGCAGGAGGAGACAGAAATCACAGGACTATCAGAAGTGGAGAACGTTCCAAATCTCTGTCTGAAATAATGTAGGCTGAAAGCAGAGGCAGCGGAGGCTGAGGAAAGGAGAACGTGAGACAGAGCAGAAGAACAGCACCAAGACGATAAAGCACTGCTGTAACTCAGAGCAGTGGACTGACTTTCAGGTTCCTTGAAGCAAAAGCCTACAGACAATATGAGTAAGAAGCTCAGGACCAGAGAGAGACTTGGCTGCTGGCTGAGGAGGGCAATGACATGCACCAGTGACTGTATCCTTACTGCTTACTGACCCTGACTTGGGGTAACTTGTTACTTCTCCAATAAAACTTCAGAATTGTGAGCTTTGCCTGTCAGTTCTGTATGCCCATTGAAATAAATGATCAAAGCCAGCCTAGAACGAGAGTGTTGTGGGAGGAGTGGTAGCTGTGAGAATAGGGTAAAGGAAGATGGACTGTAGAGATGGATCTGACCCCCACATCTTGGCAATCAGGAAGCAAGAGGAGGTCTAATATGACCACCCCCATGCAGTTTCATGCCTAGGCTCTGTGCCACTTGAGGATCTTGGGTGGCAATTAATAGAAGCCAAATGACTATCTTGAAGAAAACTAAAATTTATTGGAAAGACCAGAGCCACTTACATAATCAGTTGTGTTTCTAGGGAAATGAATTGAAGAACACCTTCTTTAAATCTAAAAAGAAAAATTGTAATAGCATCTCCTAGCAGAGAAAGTCTGAGAAACAATGTTCCTATGGGGGAAAGAGAAAGCTATAAACTAGACTGTGTACTTTAAGCAGAGAGGATCTCATACAGGGAACAGGATAGACAGATGAGGGAATAACAGAGAAGAAAACAGAAGGGTGTACTGGAGAAGTTAAAAAGAGCTGCTGCTGAAAACAAAATAAACTCAGTGAAATTGAAATATTAGGTTTATTCTGAGTAATTATTCTTTATGCACACAGAGGCCATTTTTATTCCGGAAAAAGCAAATGGTTCAAAAGTAGGTATAAAGAGGTTTATAAAGAGAAGAGGAGGAGAAAATAGGGGAGATCAACTATTAGCTAGTATTACCAAGATGGATTGAAGACTGCTCTCTCTCTCTTATGGACCTAATAATTTTGAGTCTGAATCCATTCAGCGGTAGTGGGTGGGTGGCCTTCAGTCAGGCAAGAAAGAAGTTGCAATGTAGGGTGAAAGAAAAGTCTTTGTCTGACTGACTAATTGTCATCAGAGATTTCTTTAAATTGATCATTTGGCATCGTGGGCAGGAAAACCCCAAATCAAGATAATGCTATGTCTTTATTTGATAGCATTATCAAATTTGTTAATTTTCCTAAGTCCATTCCAACTGACAGCAAGGCATCTCTGGGTGGGTTTGAACTACCAAACTTTCAGCTAGTCGTACAGTATTTCAGCTTTTCTTCACCCAGAGAGACACATCATGTTAGGAATCTATGGTTTTGTAGGCTATGCCATGCCCTTGTCTGAGAGATGCGATTCATATTCATAATAATTTTAGGTTTCCATACATAGTACATCAAATTCTTGGAAAATAGAAGTAAGGTGTTTTAAAGTTGTGGTAACTTTTCTCAAGTGGCATAAATAAGAAGTTTAGCACCTCAATTAGCTTCACACCCAATCAATAGACTCTCTAATCATCACCCTATAATTCCCCCACCTCTCTCAGAAAACAACAAAAACAAGAAAACTTTTGGCTAGTCTAATGAATCATACCAGGTATATTTATAACAGCAGGTAGGGAACCTGTCCTTGAATTTGTCCTTGAATTAGAGTCCTTGAGTTTACCGCGGCCCTTGCACTGAATCCTACTATTGTCGTCACTACTGTTCCTAAAAGGTCAGTGATGCTGCTTGAGCAAGGTACACGGTAGTTGATAATGTATCACCCCCTTGGGCCTATATTTAAAAATCAGAGGTAAAATAGATCTTGTTCTTCCCTTTTATCTAGTGATTTATAGTCTCTGGTTAAACTCTCTTCAGGATAAATCTAATGTTGCAGAGAGGCAAACAGGATGATGTGGTGAGGAAAGAAGAGGAAATTAATGCTGGAAACACAGTAAGCAGCACATATCAACTACAGCTCACTCTTTTTACAGCACACTTCTTAAAACTCTTCATATTTCAATTAAAAACTGTCCCTCAAATTGAGTCTTCTTAATCTGTAACAACAGAAGTTGTACTTTCACAACAAAGCAATAATAAAAATCAACAAAACTTAATTTATTTATGCTGTCCATAGTTTTGCTTGGTATTTGTTCTGTTTCTCATTATTATTACAATCTCATTTCAGTTTTCTGAAACATATGGTCAAAAAATTGTACTTAACAATGTATCTCTGTATGGTAGTGAGAGAACAGAAAGTGAAAGAGAAAGAGTAAACTAAGTATGAGATGAAAAGACATAAATATAAACAATGCAGGAAAAGAATTAATGTGGTAAGATTTATAGTTCTTTGTTCCTCCCACAGTTCTTTATGAGACTGGTTTATATTTCTGGCTTTCTGTTCTACAAACCATTCCTTTCCACCTTTGCCTTAAGAGATCAACCTCAGTGCTTCAGGATTCCTGTCCTGAGGAATAATTCTGGTTTCCTTTGCAAATATATTTAAACCATAAGATGTTTTATATGCATATAATTTACAATGGTATTTATTAAAAAAACATGCGGGGTGTGCCTGAAATTTCCCCCTATTTGTAAACTAACAAGCTATGTTTCTATAGTTTAGTTCATGAATGCTGGCAAACAAACAGGAAAAGTACAAGACTCCTGAATTAGAGACAAAGTTTGGGATTCATCATAATCATCCATGTAGCTAAATGAGCAATCTTTTATCTTGCTAGTTCCCTGAGTTCCAATCTAATACCTGTAAATGAGGGCCAGGTGACACCTGCATATGCAGTCGATTCATTTCTGGAGAGGATTATCCTATTTAGGAAATCTAATATGCTATAAAGAGCCCTGGTGGTATAATGAGGATATGTGGCATTCCATAAAAGAAAAATGAGACCACCTGTGTCAGCAAAGCTTTACAGACTCAGAAACTCAATGTAGCAATTCCATTCTATCCTGTAGATTCTCTGTATGTCAGCATTGACTGAAAGACAGTGGTTTTTGAGTGTAACATTTTATAGTGAACAGGAAACAAAACTTTGCAGCCATTATGCTAGAGGGAGATTGTGTCCTTATTACTGGTCCACATTAAACAGCCCCATACTCTGGAATGAGATGTAGTTTCTAACTTCCAGGGGTATTCTCTGCAAATATCTTGAAAAGTTATTGTAGAACACAAAGATACCGTTGCCATCACTAAGAAGGCATACAGCAATGAAAGATCCATGGAGTGATCAGGTATCAGGCATCAAAGACCCAGAAAAAAATTATCTCAATGTGAATGAGGGGGAGTGAAAAGTGGAGACCCAAAGCCTATCTGCAGACAAATGGACATCCCCTTACAGAAGGGTCACCAGGAAGGGATGAGCCAATCAGGGTGCAGTATAACACTGATGAAACATACAACGTTCTTCTAGTTCTTTAATGCTTCCCCGCTCCCACCCCCATCATGATCCTGATTCTACCTTACAAACCCGGCTAAACCAGAGCATGTACACTGGTCTAATAATGAGTCCTGTGCTATTCTATTATGTTGGGGCCCATTACTGCAGCCACTCTTTCAATTCATGCATTCCTCAGCTCCTTTCTTCCACCAAGCCCATCTCTTCCAACTATGGTTCCTTCTATTTGTTTCCACACAGACAGCATTGACTTTCAAGATAGACCTTTACGTGTCTTTCACGCCATGAATGTAATGCCATTCTTTAATTTTAGTCCCGTATACTAAATCATGTAATTGCTTAACCTCAAATGGTCAATACCCATTAGTTTAACTCACTAATACCTATGATAACAATCTTTATGGATTCTATTTCATTTTTCTAACTTTTAATTTTCCTAGCTATATACATTGAACATTCCATGTTCTAATTATTAATATATGTTAGTGCCATTTAAAGCAAATTAACTTATGTACTTGTGGCAGATATAGTAATGTCAAAATGTTATAGCTTAACATTTGATCTCTCTTTAGACCCATTTTAAAGCCATTATGGTTGAAAAAACAAATTAGTGAATGGGAAATACATGTGGAGTAAGCCCCTGGTGAGCCCCCTCTGACCATGGACCAAGCTTGTGAATAGCCTTGTTATCGTGCAGACTTCCTTAGAAAGTGGATTGTTGCAGATGCAGTTAGGTTAAAATTAAGCACTTTATCATTTGATCTCACTTGTGATCCATTTAAATTTCTTCCAATTTTTAATATTTTCTGCTTTTTCAATTGGTGTTATCTGTTGTACTTTGTTATTCTTGTTAATTTTTTTTTTCGTTTGTTTTGTTTTTTGTTTTTCTGTATGTGAAATCCAAGATGGGTGGATCTATGGTGACACTAACTAGTTTGATGGCTCCTAGAGGATATGGCAGGAGAGTTTGCAGGGAAATGAGGAGCTAATAATGATGAGTACAAGAATGATGGAAATATTCTGGAACTGTGGTGATGATTGTAAAACCATCTTTGATGTGACTGAACTATTAAATTGCATGCCATGTGGGGTAAAAACTGCTAAAATAACATGTTTGTTAAAAAATAGAGTTATCCATGTATTTTTGAAGTATTCTTACATGCTTCCAATACATATTTTTCTTGAATTATTCAGCCAGTGTCTTCAGTGTTATTAAAGAATTATGTAAAATAGAGAGATCTTCATTTACTCATGTGTAAAATGAGGGCAATATTACTTAGTATGCATTGAAGTATTAGAGAGACTAATATTTCATGAATGGAAAGATGTATAATATAATCATAGTGCTGGAGAAGAACTCAAATATTTGCACTTCTCATCTTCCTAAAGCCAAAATCTATTCAGGATTTACATTCAATTTGCTTTCAAACATCTTCACACAGCAATATTTCTTTTTGCTTCTTAAAGAATAGATTGTTGTTTATCTTCTCAAAAAAGAATATATAGTTCTTAAGGGAATGGCTTAATTTTTTCATGTTCTCCATGATATTTTCAATACTCAGACCAGGGAACATCAGTGAGAAGCACTTACTGAATATTTCTGAACAAAAGAAAGAAAAAAAACATTCTTTACTGTCTTACCAAAAAGATCCCTGGTGGAGCAATGGTTAAGCGCTCGGCTGCTAACAGAGATTGGCAGTTAGAATTCTCGTAACTCCATAGGATGTTACAATCTGCTTCATAAAGATGGCAGCTTTCAGCGGCAGGGTTGCAATGAGTCAGAATCAATTTGAGGAGACATAACAATGATGATTTGGTTCCTATTTGTATTCTGGCATCTATTGAATAACTTTTCATGTTGTGACCTAAATCCTACCCCATAGTTTTAAATAATTATAATGAGCTAAATTAGATAGGAAGTGATAAAGTAAAATTAATACTAATATGTAGAACCAGAAGACTAAGTGTTCCCAAGAGTTTTATAGATGTGCTGCCTCTTGGTTAACATGAGCTGGAAAGAGATTTTATGATCCATTCTTTTTTAAAAACTCATTTCTCCTTCCTATATTTTCAAGATGATAAGAATTTTGATCCAGGTTCCTTTAAGGCACTACAGTGGTTCCAGAAAGGAAGTCTGTTCCACTTTTAAAGCTCTAAGCCAAAAGTGGGCATAAGACATTTTCCACAATCTCCATCAGCGTAACAGGACAAGGTAAAAAGGTAGAAGTTTGTAAAGGGGGAGAAAGCACATAAAACAGTAGCACAGCTTTTCCTAAAGTACCGTATGAGAAACGTTATCCTCTTCTTCCATTAACATGGGATTGTTCATCTTAATGCAAGGATGCATCTAAAGGATATTTCCACAGCCTTCAGAAGGGCGTAAGCATACAGCCATTTTCTTTGAACCACATTTCTTGTTAGGGGGAACAAAATTACATATTTGCCTGTTAAAGGCCCACTTGCTGAATTCCCACTTTCTTTTCCCAATATCCACCCTATGTTTAGGCTGCTATGTCTATTTTCAGAATATAACTCATGTACTTAAGGGACATTCACCCGAAGGGGCTCATTTGTTGGCAATCCAGGAGTGATGGTTTCTGGGGATCATGTGGGGTAAGGAAGCAGGGGAAAGAGAGTGGTGAGTCAATAAAGACGGGTACAGGGTAATAGTAAGGATTCTAAAAAGGGTGGTGATGAGGATGTAGTTTTTCTGGTCATGTCTAATCAATAGAATTGTATCTGAGAGGAATTACTGAGAGGTGAATGATGGTGAAACATGATAGCGTGGCAGGAGGAAAGAAAAAAAAAGAGGAAAGAAGAAAGAAAAAAAAAAGTAAATATATGATTATATAATCATTTAAATATAGGTCTATTTGTTTATATACTCATATGTATATACATGCAAATGTAACAAGGAAGCAGATAGATACTGGGTCTCTACTAAAATCTTACCTCAGCACAAAAACAATTTGTTCCAATAGTGTGACATTATAGGATACTCACCTTCCTGACACAATTGCTGAAGACAAAATGAGTGCATAAGCAAATGTGATGAAGAAAGCTGATGGTGCCCTGCTATTAAAAGATACAGAGTCTTGGAACTTAAAGGCTGGTAGTCAAACAAGCTGCCATCTAGCAGTGAAGCAACAAAGCCCTCATGGAAGAAGCATACAAGCCTGTGTGGTCATAAGGGGTCCACAAGAAAGGGTATCAGAAGTTCAAAACCAAGTAATCAAATTGATGTGGAGGGGTAGGGATGAAGTGGAGACCCAAAACTCACTTGAAAGTTAGTTAATTGGACAGTCCCTCTCAGAAGGGCCACAAGGAAGGGATGATAAATCCAGGCTTTGGTACAGCACTGATGAAGCATATAACTATCCTCTTGTTGTTCAATATTTCCTCCCCTCACTATTTTATTGTTTTATTTGTTTTACCTCATGAATCATGTTAGATTTGCATGTGTTCATTTGTATAATTAAGATCATGATTCGATACATAAAAGCCAAGATAGACAACCTTTCAGAAAAAGTAACAAGAGTAACAGTTCTCTGAGTGAAAGGGAAGTGAGGAGGATTGACAGTGTGACAAAAAAATGATTCTCCAAAGATGAAAGTTCCTCAATATCCTCTAGCTGAACAATGTCAGGTGCTTTTGAAGGGTTTTGTGAATAAAGAACAGACAAAAGAGGAAAGCCATGCCATGGCCCATCAACAATGCAATGTCTTCATGTATCCTGAAGTACTTGCTGTTGAATATTGAGTAGCCTCATATCCCCAAAATATAGGAAGGACATGTGCTGGGTAGCATAACAGAAACTGTTTGTGATCATTTACATATTGGGATTATGCTTTTGAGCACAGTTCAGGTGAATCCACTGCTACCTTTCATACATAATTTCAAAACAATGCATTTGCTTTAGTAAATCTATTTAGCCAACATGGTTCTATGGGAGCCATCCACTTCTCCAAAGGGTGCTCGGATTTCAGTATTTGTGCTGATTTAATTGTTCATACATAAAATAATTTCTTACTAAAGTCTCAGACCACCTTAGTCTTCAATTTATTGTTGTGCTGTTACCCGGCACAAAGTATGCTCATACTTGGGGGACAAGCCTTAGGTAGAGGGCTGTAAAATCAGTGGTCTACAGAATTAAAGCTGAAAGGATGATAAATGTGTGCCATACATATTTCTGTCTTAACCAATCCCTATGCCATTGCACAAACTAGAATTTGTGCGTTATGTCTATTAATCATCCATACTTTTCATTTAGTTAAGAGGCTAAGAACTTACTTTTTCACCCAATTGTTGTATATTGACAACTAGAACGAAAAAAAGCTTCCTAGAGAGCAAACAAATATTATTTTCCTTTATATATTTAGGAGCCCTGGTGGCATGGTGGGTTACACATGGGATTGAACTGCAAGGCCAGCAATGGGAACTCACCAGTCTCTCGGAGGGAGAAAGATGAGGCTGTCTGTTTGCATAAAGATTTACTGTCTCAGAAATTTTATAAAGGGGTCACTGTGAGTAAGATCTGCTTCAATACTATGATTTTTTACTTTCTTCATTCTACATTTATCTATGCTGAAGCCTTCCAGATTGTATTTGATGTTTTCTACACTTCAAATCTTATCTTGAAACTCATTTATCTAAGAGGCATTGACATATACAAATGTATTCAATATCTTTTCTTTTTTTGATACTTTCTTTAAAAAATTCTCATAAATCTCACGTTTCCTCCTCTTCAAAATCAAGCAAATAGGAACATACACACATGCACACCGAGAACAACAGATACAATGGATTGAAATGTGAAAATGCTTTAGAATAAAGAAAATTTAGTTTAGAATTATTTAATAATTGATTGATGTAAGATAAGTTACTCTCTCAAGTTTTCAGTTCTTTCACCTTAAGAACAGAATATAAAGTGCCTTCATAAGATTTAGAATTTATTAAGCGCATTCGTAGTAGTATTCAAATCATAATTTTCTTCTCTGTTACCCTATATAGTCATTATTGTATAATTGGGGTTTTGTACATGAAGATTTTTAGGTACTAATTTGGTTCATACTAGTTTTATAATGAAAACATTTAAATGTGGTGATCTTTCAGAGTCCTGAATTGTTGCCTGGCTTTCATTCATTAAGCTGGGGAAGTTTTCCTCCAAGAATTCTCTCACTAATCTTGCAGATGACTTCTTTGTTGTGTCTTCCTCCGGTAATCCAATTATTGTGATGTTGGTCCTTTTCATAGCATCAGACAAAGCACTTAGGTGCTTTGATTATCTTATTCGATTCTTCTCTGATTATCTTATTCGATTCTTGTTTGTGTTTGTTAAAGTCTGCTTGGCTGTCTGCTCTAGGTCCCTGGTGTGGTTTTCTGCTTCCTCCAGTCGATTCTCGAGTTCCGTGAGTCTGCTGCTAGTTTTTGTTATCTTGTCCCTAAGCTCTTGTATTTCCATTTGGTGTATGGTCTTTATCTCCTCTATCATTTCATCCTTTTAATGTGTTGTTTCCCTCATATCCTGTCTGACTCCAAGTAGCATTCTGAAAATTTCTTTCTGTAGCAGATCAATTTTTACTACTATGCATGTCATTAGGTTCAGGTAATCATATGCCATTGCCTTTTGTTTCTCCTGTTTTTTTTCATTGAGGTCATTGGGGCTGACTGCTGTTTATGTTATGTTATTTTAGAGGAGCCAAGTGCCATTTTCCAGTGAGACAAAGAGCACTAGCTCTCTCTGGGAGACTCATAGGAATGCTTCTTTGAACTGCCTGCAGCTAATTTCATTATGGAATTGGCCTACCACTTTATCCTCCTGTGGCTTCACTTTTTTCCTTGTCAACCAGTATTCTGTTATTTGGAGGGCAAGTTGGATGGTCCGCTCTGGGGACACTGGTTGGGTTGTTGTGGACACATGGGGATGGTGCTATACTGGGTGATCTCACAACAAGCTGTGATGGTGTAGCTCATGGCAGCCTGGGGGGCCACAGAGGGCGTGCAGGGGTGCCCACTGCAAGGGAAATGTCATAGAAGCCTGGTGGGTTGTATGCTTTGGTGTAGAGCACTGTGACTGGTGGGAGGATTTGCCCTGGTTAGGTAATTGCTACGGAGGTTAGGCCCAGGTTCTTACAGCAGTGTGGAATGTTGATGAGTGTTGGCTGAGCTGCCTTAGGCTGTGTGAGGCACTAAGGCTGGCAGGAGAAATTTCCCTCAGTCATGTGGGACCAAATAGGACAGATAGGAACTTCCCCAGCCACACAGGCAGGAATTCCCCAGGGAAGAAGTTGGGCGGAGTATCCCCTGGTAGAGGACAGCAGGGCTTTCTCTAGCCTTGGGCTACACTGCACACAGTGGAGCTCTCTCAGCTGGGTGGAGGGCAGGGATAAATGCTGTAGGCTAAGGGAGTGGCCTGGAGGTTGGCAGTGGCATGTGAGAGAACAGGGAAGAGACAAAGAGGAAAACCCCCCAAAAAACTAAGCCTGCTGAGGCTGTGGGGGGAATAGAGAGAAGAAAGGGAAACAAAAGTAACAATGCAGCTGAGCCCCAATCCCTGACCGTGGTGCTGCAATGGTTTAATCCCTGCCCCAAGGCGGTAGCAAGCTGCTGCTGTGTTGAGATTAAGCCCTTGCACCGGCTCCAAATTATCCTGGCTCCAGCCAGTACAGTGGCGGGGCTAGGTCAAACCGTAGCTGGCCTCCACTGTGGTAAGGCAAAAGCCCCCAGCCTCTCAAAACCTATGGATCTATGCCTACTTATCTTTATGATGCTTCTCTAGTGATCCGGCTGTGTTGAATTTCCCTCTTAGTAACTCTCCTGGGCTGATTTCTGTGGAGTCTGACTGGTAAGTGTTACTCAGTCCCCATCTTCCCGGAAGTCCTGGAGAAATTCTTTCATTGACTTCATCAAGTATCTTTCAAACTATTTAAATAATCATTAAATTAAATGTATTGATCAGACTTAATAAATTGAATAAAATGATAATAGAGATCCAATTTAATTATATGAATTCTTGTTTGCCTCTTATATCCCCATTATCTTAACTTGAACTCAAGATGACTTCCAGGAGCTTTTGGGCACTATATTATTCATCTGATGTCTAAAGAGTGTCATGATTCTCTTAATATCTTCTGTGAATGATCAAAGAAGTTTCTGTAAGAATAAAAAAACAATTGTCATTGAGTCATTTATGACTCACAGTGACTGTACAGGGTAGAGAATTGTCCCTTTGAGTGGAGACCCATGCCAGTGCTAAGATGCTTCTTCTACCACCATTGAATCCAAAAGACTTTCCATCCACTGGCCTGTGATCTTCCTGCATTCTGCACCATTGCATGTGGCTACATGATTTTGAGAGTGACTTATGGACTATCATCAAACTTATGGACTTGAGTTTGACTGGGCTGGGATGTATTCTTCATATATAATTACTTCTTCATATAAAGCTCTTTTTTATATACATAGATGAGTGTTACTGGATTTCATTTGCTAATTTGGCATAACATCCCAGGGTAGTCAATGGTCTCTGCATCTCTCCATGTTAGAGAGAAAGTAAGGAACAGCCTAAACCAAAGAAAAGAAGAAAGAAGACGTGAATTAATACATTTTGAATTGATAGAGATCTAGGACAAAGTTTTAAGTTAGATTAGACTAATTTTTTAATACTTGAAATAATAAACTCATCTGGTAATGATCAGAAAAGATGGGAAATCTACCTGAGATGCCATTTCATCAGGCCAGGTTCCTTGTACTAAGCAGATTTAAAGTGTCAGTAGTGCTGGTGATTGACGTTGCATTCTACTTGCACGATACTAGGCTTACTTCATTCAATGAGCCAGTCACAGTTCTTTCCAGATGTCCTGGGAAACAATGTTCATGCTTTTCACATCCTATTAGTCTGAATGAGTTCAAGAAGTCTTTCCTAGCCGGTCACTGTGGCCAGAGAAGTGCATATATTTACTGACTGAAACAAGGGGACCTATCTTAGAGCAGAGTCAACTTCTATTCAAATACTGAAGCTACAGTGGGAGGAAATAGATTCCTTAATAAAAACCATTGTCTTGTTATCCAAGAGAAGGCGCAATGGATTGGAGGCAGGTAATGAGAGTGTATTTCTTTCAATTTCACTGACTAAAATCAATAAAAAGTTAAAATATTTGTTTTGTATCTGCTAATCACTGAATACTTGGTATTATTGACCTGGTGGGATGGTAATCAATGTTGCCATCTCTAAATTTTTACCAAGGCAAAGTTATAAAGAAGAGATAATTTAATATATTAGGGAATTTACATGTTATTTCATACCTGATGTTTACAAGTATTTGTAAATGATGTTTACAGATACCATTTTCTTTAAAATGATATTAAATATTTATATTTTTGGTATATCACAAGGCTAAGAGTTTTAGAATTGGAATCTTAACACTAACTTCTCTTTGTAATTCCTAAGCATTTACTCTACTGACAACATTTTAGAACATCCCTAAAAGTTTTCAATCCAGTCAGCTATCTCTAAGATTATATTGGAGCTGAAGTCCACAATGCTGTTCCAAAACTTCTCATATCTTTGCTCTTTCCAAATAAAAATCAGATTTAACTAGGTAGCATGACTTCAAAACACCTTTGGCTTTATCCAGATATCATGGGAAACTCCCTCCAATATTTTAAATCATGTGTAACATTATGATAATTACTCCACTGTGTGGGGAGAGGGATCAAATCTATATCAATGTGATATATCAGCTATTCTTGGCGTAAGATAGGCAAAGATCAGGAAACTGCCTCTGATGGATCAAATTATGCCTGCCAAATGCCAAATCTGCCACATCTATTCCTTTATGTATCATTTACCTGGGAAAAAATTGTGTGACTTGCCAAGCTGAAAATCCTATTTGTGATTTGTGATTTACAGAAAAGGTTTTCTGAGCCCTATTCTAAAAGAAATTGCTCAACCATAGTCAATACAATATTAAAAAGAAAGAAAAAAGAAAGAGAGGTGAGGGGAGCCTCGAGGGGACAGGTGGATCTATCTTTCTTATTATAGTCCATATAATTGACTGCAATTATATTATGACAAAACTCTCATTTCTCATAAAGTGAAACCTGAATAGGAATATAAAAGAAGAAAATTCAAACAGAATCCAAAAGAGCATATACTTTATATTTCTGATGTGCAAAATTTATCAATTTATAGACATTTCTCCCTATTACAAAGATAAGCTATTGAGGCTTACAGGTTGATGCTGGTCATGGCTGGTTGATATTAATTTTATCGATGAGTGACAGAAGATGTCGGCACAAAACTGGACACAGTGATCTTTATTTGGCTCCCTAGAGATAACATATGGAGAAAAATATTGCTTTGACCTTAACTTTAAGAGACTGTTACATTCACTGCTGAAATTGTTAATTTCCTTGGAAGTAAAAAAAATATATTAAATTTAGAAATGAGGCTAGTGAGAATTTGATGAAAGGAGTGGAAGGGAATATAATTCTGCTCTTATATAATGGCAAAGCATATTAATTTGATTGTGACTGTCCTGTATAGAATTGTTTTGTTGGCTGTGGTGTTCCTACCATTGTTGACATCCTTCCTTATGTACAGCCATTCCACATTATGTACAACACAACATACAACAGAAAAAAATCACTGCCTATTCCCAAATCACCTTCATAATCCTTGCTATTTTTGAGACCACTGTTACAGCCACTCTATGAACTCATCTTATTAAGGTCTTCCGACTTTACTACGCATGATGGCCTTCTCCAGAGTCTAGTCACTCCTGATAATATGTCCCAAATAGTTGCGAAAGTCTCACCATCTTTGTGTCTAATGGCCATTTTAGCAGTACTTCTTCCTAAAAAGTCATTTGTTCTTTTGTTGTTCTTGGGATAGTCCGCATTCTTCAGCTTCACTCTAATTTAAAGGCATCGATCTTCCCTACCCAGTGTTTAGCTTACCATATACGCTGAAACAAAATACCGAACTCACTGCCATAAAATATATTTTAACTACTAGCAACCCTAGAGGAGAGAGTAGAACTGCCTCTTTGAATTTCTGATAATTTAAATCTTTATGGGAGCAGACAGCCTATACTTTCTCCCACTGGGTCACTGGTGGATTTGAACCATGGACCTTCCCATGAGCAGCTCAATACATAACTTACTAGGTTACCTGGCTCCAACTAGAAGTCTTTAATGATATTTTAAAGATGACATTGCAGTCAACAGTAGTTATGAACGCATCTTGATTGCTTGTTTGACCAATATCAGACTGCAGAAATTGGTCAAAAACTTCAATTTCTTCATCTTTGGCAATAGCGTTTGGGTAGTAGATTTGAATAATAGTCATATGAATCAATCTTTCTTATGGGCATGTTTTGCTGTTGTTAGGTGGCATTGAGTCCTTTCTGACCCATAATGACCCTATGCACAACAGGATGAAACACTGCCTGGTCCTGAGCCATCCTCACACTTCTTCCTATGCCTGAGCCTACTGCTGTAGCTACTCTGTGAATTCATCTCCCTGAAGGCTTCCTTTTGTCACTGCCCTTCCCCAGGGGTTTGTCTATCCTGACAACATGTCCAAAGTACATAAGACAGTCTTGCCATCTGTCCTCTACAGAGTATTTTGGTCATACTTCTTTCAAGACAGGCTTATTTGTCCTTTTGGCAGTGACTGGTACGTTCAATATTTTTCTCCAGCATCACAATTAAAATGCATGGATTCTTTTTTGGTCTTCCTTATCCAATGTCCAACTTTCACACAGAAATTGGGCAATTGAAAATACCATGGCTTGGGTCAGGCTCACTTTAGTCCTCAAAGTAACATCCTTGCTTTACAGTTCTATAAAGAGGTCTTGGGCAGGAGATTTACCTGATGCAAAACATCTTTTGATCCCTTGATTGCTGCCTTTAAGAGCATTGATTGTTGATCCAACAAGACAAAATCCTTGACAGCTTCAAACTATTTTGCATGTATCATGATGTTACCCAGTAGTTCAGTTGTGAGGATTTGGGTTTTCCTTACATTGGGTTGTAATCCATTAGGAAGACTGCAATCGTTGATCTTCTTCAGCAGGTGCTTCAAGTCCTCCTCATGTTCAGCAAGCAAGGCTGTGTCTTCTGTACATTGAAGATTGTTAATAAGCCTTTCTCCAAAGTTGATCCCACATTCTTATTCTTCTTCATATAATTCAGCTTCTCTGATTTTTTTCTCAGTGCACAGATTGAACAAGTATGGTGAGAAGATAAACATTGACACATGCCTTTTAGGTTTTAAACCATGCAATATTCCCTTGTTCTCTTTACTCAACTGTGTTTTGATCCATACATAAGTTCCACAGGTGCACAATGAAGTATTCTGGAATCTTAATTCTTCTCAAGGTTATCCATAGTTTTTTATGGTCCACACAATCAAATACCTTGGCATAGTCAGTAAAACACAAGTAGACATCTCTCTGGTATTCTCTACTCTCAGCCAAGATTCATCTGGCAATAATAATGATATAATAAACAGTATTTTAATTTGTTGCACTATTGAATATAGATAGGTGAATTGAGATTATTCATATGAAATATTTAATGCAAAAAAGTAATATTCGCATAAGTATAACTTGAAAGTATTGCTTCATAATTGGGGGGGTTAGGAAGGGTAGGAGTGTGGTAGCAAATTTGATTGAGCACTATGTATGTTTATGTGAATGATAGTGTTCTTGGTAAGAGAGAAAAGAGATGGAAAATATATAACAATTAATATTTCAGTATATAAATAGAATCAAGGTCATTAAGGTTAAGAATAAATTTCAGCTAGGCAACATATCAATAGATAAAAAAAGATCAATTTTCTAAGTGTTATTCACATGTAAAAGTCAAGAATCTTTCCAAGTGCTCATATCCACAATCACATTTTAAGATACTTCTACTTTGTGACTTTTAAGATGTTTTTTAAGGATAAAAATATGAAAAAAAAGTATAGAAATAGGATGGAGTTGAGATAAAATAGACTTCAGTTTACTCTTTAGTGTTGAAGAGAAACACCATGTATTTATTTCCATTTTTATTTTTGTGGTAGGACAAAAAAATGACCCCAAAAGATAAGTCCATATCTTAATGTGAAGGTTTGTAAAAATTACGTTATATGGAACGAAATTATGATGAATTTCTGTAGTTGTGTCCATTCCAAAGCATGGTGATTCCAAAAATTTCAGAAATTATCAGATAATATCGATATCACATTCAAGTACCTGCTTGCCAAAGATTGCAGCTGTAAATGCACAAAGCGCTGCAAAAAATATAAACCAGCTTCTGAAGGGAAAGGAGAAAGTGGAATATCATTGCTGATGGCAGATGGATCTTAATTGAAAGCAGACACTAGATTTTTCCCATGTCTTATTGACAATAGAAGACAGCTGGAGGTGTATATCAAAACAGTTTATGAGATTACCTTTAATTTTGAAGAATTGGAATGCAAGAACACGTTTTTTATTCCTGAAGAAACTGTACATAAATCCAGAAGAGGCCATTTGAACTAAACAAGGAAAGGCTGCCTGTTTTTAAATCAAGAAAGGCATGGGTCAGGGTTGTATTCTTTCACCATACTTACTCAACCTGAATGCTCTGCCAATTATATGAGAAGCTGGGCTATACAAAGAAGAACACAGAATAAAAGTGGAAAAAGACTGAGAAACTTGTGATATGCAGATGATAGTTTTGTTTGCCGAAAGGGAAGATTACTTAAAGAACTTAATGATTAAGATCAAAGATTACATTATCCAAAATGGATTACCAACGAACAGAATTCCTCACAACTGCAGCAATAAGAAATATCATGACAGAGGGAGAAAAAATTAAAACTGTCAAAGATTTCATTTTACTGTCATCCACAACCAGCACCTATAAAAGTAGACATCAGGAAATGAAATGGCATATTGCCTTGGGCAGATAGGCTGCAAAGACACCCCTTTCGTGTTCAAGATCAAAGATGTCGTCTTAAGGACTGAAATGTTCCTGACCCACGTCATGGTATTTTTACCTACTTCACATGCGTCTGAAACCTGGATAATGAGTAAGGAGAATTTAAGAATTGATGCCTTTGAATTAGGGTGCTAGAAAGGAATATCAAACATACTATTTACTGAAAGAAGGATAAACAGATCTGTATAACAAGTACAGCCAGAATGATCGTTCGAAGTGAGGATGACACAACTCTCTCATATATTTTGGACATGTTTTCTAGGGGTGCCTGTCTCTGAAAAAGGATATCATACTTGGAAAAGTAGCATGTCAGTGAAAAAGAGGAATACCCTCCGAGATTGAATAACATAGTGGCTGCAATTATGATATCAAACATAATAGTTATTTTGAGGATTTCACAGTACCAGGTCATCATGAGTTGGAATGGATTCAATAGCACTTAACAAGAAGGCAGGAAAATGTTAATTTGAATCCAATAATCAGCTAAAATTTTACCAACAGCTTTCAATATATGAGAGTCTAGAAATGTTATTATATATTATGTTAACATTCATAATCAAATATTATGCAACTGACGATACTCAGTGCCATGGAGTTACTTTCTGTGCAGGATTTCCAAGACTATAAATGTTTATGGCCGTTGGAGCAATTGATGGGTTTGAATCTCTGATATTGTGCTTAACAGTCCAGTGCTTACCCAACAGTACCACCCGGACTAATCATATGTTCTACAAAAAATGCCAAAGAAATGAAAAATTGCAGGCCTGTCTGGATAGGACAGGCTGGATGAACGATCTGGAGGAGAAAACAACGGGACTGACAGTTCCGGGGGG
>NW_022107407.1:15484590-15496861 GCF_000313985.2 Echinops telfairi | reverse complement strand
AGCTCTGATAGTGATAGCCCTAAAGTCCAAGATTTTAATCAATCGTCTACCCGGTGGGCAAAAGATGCATCAGTATGCTTCTGTATCATTTATAACTTGGAAATCCCCGGGGGAAGTTGGAGTCTGCTCTTTAGGATTGGTTTGAGTTAGAATCTATTTGATAGCAATGCTTTTATGTCTTGTTTTAATAAACTTTCCAACAAACATTGTGCATGGGATAAAGTGAATTATAGAAAGATTGTTGGACTGGAAATGTCAAGGTTTTGAGTCTCGCCCTTTATTGATTAAAGTTATTCTTCCTATTTAGACAAAAAATCTAAACTGCATGAGTTTAAATTGCTAATGAATGAAACAAGGATAAAAATACATTTATGCTTTTATAGTAACCGTTATTTCTCACATATAAACTTTCGGGTAAAAAAATAAGATTACATTTATAATGTTAAAAATATAGTCCTTTATTTAACCTGTTTATAAATTGGAAAATTGCTTCTTTTATCAGAAATCCTACCTTTCTCCTACAGAGCATGCCCCACATAATTCTAAGGGCCACAGTATTGGATTTTTCGAGTTTTAATAGATTCTCATCAGTCTCTTGGTTCCTCAATACAGGGAGTTTGTAGTTACTCAGAGTTATCCCTTAGGTTGATTTCTACAAGGATTGAAGACATAATTTCTGGGACTCCTGTTGATCTCAATTCTGCTATTGACAACTTACACCATTATGGAAAGGAAATTCAGTGTTTCATTGCAAAGGGCATTGATTATAGCTGTGCCCTAGTGTCCAGGCTAAAAAAAAATTACACCGAAATCTTAACAAAACCATATCCAACTTAGTGGCCTTTTTTTTTTTTTTTTTTTAACATGGAAGGGACATGTTTTCTAGAACTTGTCCTAGTTGTTCAGTGCTGTGGAGTCAATCCAAGTCCAGGAGGCACAACGTGTGAAGCTAGAACTGCATCCTAGGATGTTTATTTGTTGTGATCTTTATAGAAGCAGGTAGATACTAAGAGGATTTGAACTGCTAATGGGGTTTCTCCAATGGAGCTACTAAGAGGATTTGAACTACTATCTTTGAAGTCAGCAGCCAATTCAAGGTTAGGCTGTACCACTACACTTGCTTTCCCAGAAAACAAAGGCAAATCAATAAACAAATTATGTCCATAACTTTATTCTTTTCTATCCCTTCCAGTCACATGCATAAATACCTCTCTATATCCTAAGGCATAGCAAGAGTCAACTCACTGCTCATTTATTGACATGGTTAGCTTCCAAAGAAAATTTTGTTAGAGAAAATTGGTGTTATTCAAAAGTGAAGGATGATTACATCAGATCACAACATGGAGGATGATCACATTATTCCAAAATTGTCATTTGCATAATGATATAGCTACCATAAGAATCCTGATTTAGATGAGTTCACATAAACCCTAAACATCAAACTCAGCATTCCTTCATCTCACATTTCAGCTGCCATTATTGATGAATGTATGTCATTACTGCACAAATAGTCAGATGGTAGATTTTATACTATTGTCATATACCAAATGTCAGATAATGAGATAGATGATAAATAAGGAGTAGGTGTACAAGATTAGCTAAGACAAATGTGTTGCAGACAACATCCAAGTACTACACACAAAGCCTGCTCTAGTAAAGAATCTGAACTACAAGCCAAGAATATCTTCCATTTGATTAGCTTTTTATTTGGAACCGCTCATTTCAAAAGAATGATTTTTTTTCATTTTATTTTGTACTAGAAGACTTCTCAAACTCTAGGAATTAAAAATTTAAATATATGCCTGGGCCTGGGCACCACTTATGTCATTCACTAGCATTATTCCATTAAGCTTATTGCCAATTCTTTCTGTGTGTATTCGTTATTCTTCACTCAGAGCAATGTATAGCTCCTTTTTTAAATATCCAAAACCTATAAAAAACATATAGTGACTCAATTTATTACCTCCTCTGGTAAAACAATGTATCTGATCCTAAATGAAGACAACTTCCAACATATTTTAGAATGCAAAACAGTGTTAAAAATTATTAATATAGTTCAATCCCAGTATTTACATATGAGCAAATTTAAGAAAAGATGGTAAAAGGCTTGCATTTTTACTAGTTAATTCTTGTTACATGCAAAAAACCCCAACATTTTTCAAAATAGTGGGTTGAACTAATAATGTTTTTTAGCTCCCGTGTCTCAGCTGGGTGCTTCTTCTAGTCTGGTCACTTTGATAGATAACTGCTGACACAGCCATGCATTTGCAGTTCCGCAGGCAGCCTCATGGTTAGGATGGATTAATTTAAATAACAGAATGGATGGTTATTGGTTGGTAACTCATTTCCCAAAACCACAGCAGGTAAACAAGCTATAACATGAAAGTGTTTTCCAGGCTGGGACTCGCATCACGTTTACTAAGGTCTCACTGGCAAACCAAGTAATGAGGATATTCCAGATTGAAGAAATTGAACCCACCACTTGATGGAAGAGGAAGAATTCATGGTTGCTTTTATCATTGAATGCAATGTGTCTTTTAGTAGCTCTAAGAGAAGTCAAGGAAACTTATGCTCTTTACGCTATACATCTAGAATCCTTGTTACCTTCCTCCTTCACTTTACACATTTCAGTTCTACACAGCTTCTCACATTTGCCTTTCTCTCTGACATAGTCTGCTTTTATACCCTGAACTTCTGTTCTACTCAGTATTCTCTAAAGACTTTGGCTTGGCTATTTCCTGTGACTGCTGGCTAATTTCCCACCCTTTCTTCTACATTTGCAGACAAATTCTACTCTATGTCTATCATGCCTCCAGTAGCCCGACTCCAACATTTCTTTCTATTGAATATACACAGGAACTAATGACTTATTTTTGATCCTTTAGGAACATATTCCAAGAGAATCAGGTTAAAATAATACTCCTTAAAATAGGATTATTTTAAATGTTTAGGAATGCTTCTTCCTAAACATTCTAATAATTTCATTAAGATGCATGTAGAATCATTTTGGGAAGCCTTTTATTATAATAGGAAATTGAGCAGTAAATTTGCCTGAATCTAAGCAGATTGTGTTGTATTGAAGTATATTGAAATATATTAACGTTCTATTTTACTATACTATATATGTATATATATATTCCAGTCAATTGATTTTCCTGTTTGTTAAATTCTTTCTCATATATTTCAACTTGAGTTGAGCACAATGTTTACTGTCTACAAAACTTACCTGGCAGCTGTGTTTGCAAAGCTCTGCATCACACCTGATTTCATCTCTTTTTCTCCCATGTCTGTTGTTTCCTGCATGGGCGTCTATTCCAATTTTTAATAAGAAAAACAAAACAGAGTTTAACACTTTAGAATGATTTCAAAACTTAAATATATACTTTTAAGTTTTCAATTGGAAAATTGTCTATCCTATTATATCACATTGACTAGGCACCTTAAAATATTATATTTACCAAGACTTTACCTGAATTTTTAAATAGATGTTTTAATGTTGTTAAAAGGTTATTTATTCTCAAGGAATTCAATTTGCTGAGCCAGTCCCCTTCTCCATTAATGAAAACTGTCCCTTGAAACGTATAATAAAAATAACTTGTTTATTAGTGGACTCCAACTCGGACAATGTTATAGTGTGTGTATTTTGCTTTCAATACATCTTTGTTGATGCTCCATTTAATATCATTGCTTATATGATTGCTCATATCATTATCCATCAAATGTGTAATATATATCACAATGTCCTTTTTGTATAAGAGAGACACTAGGAACTCAGCATTACACTTCTGGACTTGAGTTAGACTCGGGTGTAATGCCTTTTTGATATAAGGTTATTTCTTGATATAAAGTTCTTTCTTGTACATAGAGGAATGCCATTGGTTTGTTTCTCTAGACAACCCCCCCTAACACAGACATTAAACATCATGAATGTTAGAGTGAAATGATTTCAAACATTAAGTCTACAAATGCTTAGAAAATTTATTTATAACCTTGAGGCCACTGGCATATCTTTAAGTACTTTAATAAGAGGGTATTTTAAAATTTTGTTTACTCTACAAACATGTTTAAAATTTGGATTTCCCCCATGAACCTTCTGCCAGGTAGATAGAAGTGCTGGGGTTCCCTCAGTGTATGTCAGCATACTGGTAAGGGCAGAGCACATTGGAAACCACTGTGCTTGACACTCTCCAGGCAATGGATTTTCTCCTAATGTGAAATAGATGAAATTATGTGAACACCAATTCCACTAATTTTAAAATGGAATATAATTGAGCGCAAGATAGATTGATCACAGACATAAATTCCATCCCCCCTTTATCTTCAAAGATAATCTGTGATTATTTCTGATTCTTCTTACCAGAATAAAGAGGGCTCATCTCAGAAAGTAATGCTGCTCTGGGCTTTCAGGTAATGGTAAAAAAGCTGTTAACATCAACCTATAAATCCAAATTCCGTTTTAAAATTCAAAGATCTCTCGATTCCCTTGTTATGGTATAAACACTTCTTCATAATTTAATTGCTTTTTGATTTTGACCCAAGTCATGGTATTTTCAATTATCACACATGCACGTGAAAGTAAATAAAGGAAGACAAAGAAGAAAAGATGCATTTGAATTATAGCGCTAGTAAACATTTTTGAAAGTACCCTGGATGACTGAAAAAAAAAAATCCCAAGACTGTCTTATAAGAAATATAGCCAGAATGCTCTTTAGAAGAAAGGATGGTGAGACTGCTCCCACATGTTGAACATGCTATCAGCAGAAACAAGTCCTTGGAAAGAGACATCCTGCTTGAGAAACTAGGGGGACAGCAAAGAGAGGAAGAGCCTTGACAAGGTAGATGGGCACAGTGGCTGAACCAATGAGCTCAAACGGGAACACACTTGTGAGGAGGCACAGGACTGAGCCAGGTCTTCTTCGGCTGTCCACTGGCTCGCTGTGCGACAGAGCTGACCTCGTGGGAGCTACCAACAACATCAGTGAGCTTTGAAGAGCAGCAAAACTATCAAAGCTATTACCTTATTTTATACGTATCCTCTGCCTGTTTATTTATTTTAAGTCGCTCCTCAGATTGAATGTTGGGGAAAATTTGGAGTAGAATTTTATGTGAAAATTTAAAAGTTAATTTGAAGTTTCACTGTTTTTATTGGACTTGATATTTTGTTGTAGGGCATGTGAGGAGTGACTCAAGTAATATATTTGGTACCACACTTTTTTCCAGGATATTTTCATGGCATGAGCTTTAGAGATTGAATCACAAATATTTCTTGGTTTCACGGGATGTACACTGGTATGGATAAGAGCTGGAAACACAGGGAATCCATGACAGATAACCCCCTCAGGACCAATAATGAGAGTAGCGATACCAGTAGGGAAGGGGAAGGTGGGGGGAGGAAGGGGGAACCGATCACAATGATCTACATATAACACCCTTCCAGGGGGATGGACAACAGAAAAGTGGGTGAAGGGAGACATCGGACAGTGTAAGACATGAAAAAATAATAATAGGTAATAAATTATCAAGGGTTCTTGAGGGAGGGTTGGAAAAAATGAGGAACTGATACCAGGGGCTCAAGTAGAAAGGAAATGTTTTGAGAATGATGATGGCAACAAATGTACAAATGTGCTTGACACAATGGATGTGTATGTCTGGATTGTGATAAGAGTTGTATGAGTCCCCCATAAAATGATTTTAAAAAAAGAATATAGGTTTAGCATTGCAGGCTGTGCCCACCCACATAAATCTGCTTAGAGATCATATCTATCTATCTCTATCTATATCTATATATCTCTCTCTCTATCTCTATCTATATATCTATCTATATCTATATCATCTATCTATATCTATATCATCTAGCTATATCTATATCATCTATCTACATCTATATCATCTATCTATGTCTATCATCTATATCTATCTAGTTCTTGGTTTCAGTCTTTCACTGAGACGACTTAAGGAGCTAGCTGGCAGTCCTTTCTTCTTTCCCCCGTCAGTTTCTCATGGGCTCTCAGAGGGGTCTTTGCTGCTGTTATGAAAGCAGCAGAAGCGGATCCTGTTTTACAGCAGAAATGGATTCCCTCACAGCTTAGAAGGCGATAAGTCTAACTTTAGCAGCATCAGGGGAAGGTTTCCTCTCTACGCGCTCGGGGGAAATCTTGTCCTCAATCTAATCTAATCTTCACCTGAATCTAGGAATTTCCCAGTGCAGAAACTCAGGGGCCAAGAGTGCACTCTTTCCCTAGCTTTTCTTTCTAGGTGGAAGTAAATCTTCCCAGCTCTGCTTCACGGTTAGTCTTCGTTACACTCCAAAGATATTGACTCAGCATACAGCGTAATACTGTAGATTGTGTCCTGCCTCATGAACATAATGGCTGAGATCTTGCCTCATTACTATCATAGATATGAATATTTATAACAGGACTATTACATCAGATCACAAAATGAGGATAATTACAAAATACTGAGAATCAAGGTCCAGTCACTGTGAAACACATTTGGGGGTGGGAGTGTGGGACATTTCAATACACAACACAGCCCATAATGGCAACAGTGTCACTAGTTGTTGGCAAAAAAAGTTAGGTTTTGAAAGTCTAGAACTTTCCCAGCGTCAGTGTCTGAAAGCAGATATCCATCCTATGGCCATGGCCTTGTCCGCACTCTGGGTTTTGCTGGTTTGCAGAAACCAGAAAGATTACTTTAGGATCTGAAGCAGAGTTTTATAATCTGGTCTAGACTCTAGAGGTCTATATTTAGAATCTGAGAGTCCATGAACCTTATGGGGGGCAGGGGGCAGGATTGCATTTTCATGTTCACTAACCTCTAGCTGACATTGAATATATTCATTCATAATGAAGTAAGCCACCAACCACACACATATTAACTCTATCTGTGATTTTGTCACCCACAGAACTCACAGACTTTTTGTATTCAGGTTTCATGATAGTTTGATTTTTCACAACAAATTAAACAATATTCTAATTCCCTTCCTGTGCATTTCTTATTTTTAAGGCCTTTCAACTTGCATACAACTCTGTCAGATTAATCCTAAGCATTGTATATCTTTTAAATTATCCTGTATTGTGAGAAAAATATATTTTAATTAAACCTAATAGAGTAAATTACATTTTAACACGTCTATCTTGACATTTAACTAGTATAGGTTACTCATAAAATATATATTTTTAGGTAACCTTAAAGGTAGATTTTATTTGTAATTGACTAAGACATAGATTTACTTTAAACATTTTGGTTTGTTTTCAAAGTATGTCCACTTTTTAAACATCTAATCTGTTTAAAATTCTTTAGAATTTTGTTAGCGCGAATAAACTAAAGAAGCTTTGAGGAAAACTTGGTTAGATTGTTTGTTTGTTTCTTTACATGATATTGTAATATACTCACTGGGACTCTGCAGGAGGTCTTCATGTAAGCATGTCTAAATACTTCATGTTGTACCTGGCACAGAGAGTCTCTTGTAGAATCCAAATACTTCAAGAGTAAAATTAACCAGCATACATAAATCTATAACTGTAACTTCTAAACAAATATGTATCCCTATTCAATATATTGTGTCAATCTCTAATACAAAATTTAGAAAATAAAACAAGATGGAATTACTTGAAAAAGCAAAACAAAGCAAGCTTACTGTCATCAATTCAATTCTGACACGGTGACCATGCAGGAGAGAGAGGAACTGCCCTCTCTGGTTTTCTAAGGCTGAAAATCTTTACAGCAGCACAAAACCTCACCGTTCTCCTGTGGAGGAGCTAGTTTTGAACTGCTGATCTTGTGCTTAGCAACTAAATGTGTAATACATGGTGCCATCAGGTCTCCTTGATAGTTATCTAGTGACTTATATATCTGTATCATAAGAACTACAAGAACAGGCACTCCTTTGCAAGGTTATTTTGGTCCAGGGCGATCTTCTTTCTACCAGACTAAATCAGAATAATTGATTCAGTTCCAGGGAATGTGTAGTGATGGATTTTCTTGTACTCAGAATAATTTTATGAACATCCACTTGCACTGTCTGAATAAAGCAGTAATACCATATTAAACTGAATTAACATCTGTCAAGCTGTCCCAATATTCACTGTCACACCAAATAACAACCTCCTAATAGCAAGAAGCATAGGACTCAGGTGCTGATGAAAAATTATAATTGAACAGGATGTTATCTGTAAAAGTAATATGTACAAATCTTATCTTATATATTATTAAAGTCATGCCTCTATAGAATTACCTACTAGATTGAACAGGTTTAGATTTTAAAATATAGACTTGGCTTATGAAAAAGATAACTTTTTAAAAGAGATATATTCAATCTATTTTTTATATAAGCATAAAGGTTTACTGATTATATGCAGAGCTTCTACCCTTTTAAAATTTTATTTGAAATATTTCAGGAATCATCTAAATAGAAAAGGATTAGAACAGAGGCAAGAGACAGAAATAACAGAAATAATATTTATGTTTGAAGTTCAGCATCACGCGTTTTTACATATGACAGCCACAAAACGTTTGTTGTTATATTTATTCAACATTGAAACATATAATGCAATTTTGAAAAGCATACAGTTTTCAACCTTCTTTTAGAATACACACATACCACTAAATTTGTTCAGAATTTGCATAGCACAGCTAGACATAGGTAAGATTTGATTGTGGCCGATATTGACTTCAGTCTTAAAAGGTGCTATTAGTAGTTGGGAATTTCCTTCTAAGGACAATCTCTTAATGGCTGTAAACTCTGTAAATGAAAGTGGATTTCACATGAAATAACTATTCTTCAATATATTACCTCAGTACAGTTATACGAGCTATAGTATGTATTGTTGTTGTTTTCCACTCCATGTAATCAACCTGTTACTAATGAGATTAACAATCCTTGACTAGTCTCCTGCCATGGCCTCAGATTGTATTCTATAAGGATATTTCTTACCATTTCAGTTCATTTCTTGGGGAAAAGTTCTTACTTTTACATGTTTGTTTACAGCTTCTACTGGTCTAATCTAGACCATCTTGGCAGTCCATGCTTCAGTGAACCAACCAAATAAGGAATTAGATCCTCTCTTAGCCTCTCTCACAGAGACATTGAAAGAAGAATCTGTGCTTCGGGAGTCCCATATCCAGAAACTCAGATCGGTCTAATATTACATTTCGTGCACCAGTATCGCACACTGTTAGTAACCATTCCCAGGGATATTCCCAAGGTTTCTGCTTATACATATTTGAAAACACAAGCAGATCTTTGTGAGTATAGCATGCTTCTTCTTGGATAATCATCTCAACTTCATCTTTAGGTGCTTTCTGAGCCTTAATTTTAGTTACAGCTCTAGAGGAAATAACGGGTGTTCTCAGCAATATATTGTAAGGTAGCTCTCTCAGGCAAAGCTACAGATGCAGCCACACCTGGCATTTCAACTTGAGCAGTTTGTCTAATCTGCTCAGGTGTGGATTGTTTTATTGATAATGCATAAATACCTTCAGCTGGGAGGGGTGGAGCTATTGACTGGAGTGGATTGAGGTAGTTAGTTTATTGTGCCAACCTGGCCAATAAATACATCTGGGGTTAATTGAAGGGCAGAGGGATAAATGGCTCAGTGAGTCTCGCTTTTCTAGTTCTCTGGTCTCTTGCTCTCTGATGGTCGGACCAGGGTCCTTAGCCAGTTCCCTGTTTCAGCTAGCCAGGCTCACTTCCTGCAAGACATCCCTGAGGAGAAGCAGCATGGACCAACCCTGATGCAGCCCTGCGTGCTGGAGCAGCCGTGTGAAGATCCCTAGCCAGTGCTGAAATGTTTACATGTTCACTGATTTGGCTTTCCTCCAGCAGTCAGATTCATAGGGTGTGCTTTGTGAGTTGGAGGAGGACTTTGTGGATTGGTGTCAGACATATGAGTTAATGGTGGGTTTGGGCATCACTGGGTTGGGATGTTTTCTTGATGTGCACTTACCCTTTATATAAAACACTCTCATACATGAGTTTCTGTGGATTTGTTTCTCTAAAGTACCCAGACTAACACACAGCTTCTATTGTTCTATGATATTGTCATTGTCACAGATAGTAGGATAGAAAATAACATTCCCATGTTTGTAGTTCTTGTTGTTAGGTGCCATCAAGTTAATTCTCATTAATTGCAACCAAATGAACAACAGAAAGAAACCTTCCCAGTCCTGTGCCATGCTCACAATTGTTCCAATATGAGCACATGGCTGTAGTCACGGTGTCAATCCATCTTATTGAGGGTTTTCTTTTTTTTTTTCACTGCCCCTCTACCTAACCAAACATGATCTCCTTCTCTAGGAACTGGTCTCTCCAAAGCACATGAGGTGAAGCCTTGCCACTCTTGCTTCTAAGGAGCTTTCTGGTTGTACTTCTTCCAAGACACTTATTTGTTCTTTTGGCAGTCTATGGTACTTTTAACATTCTTCCCAGCACCATGATTCAAATTCATCAAGTTTTATTGTGTCTTCCTTATTCAATATTCAGCTTTCACGTGGAGATGAGGCAAATGAAAATAACATGGTGTGGGTCAGGCACACCTTAGACCTCAAAGTAACACCCGGGCTTTTGAACATGTTAAAGAGATTTTGTGCGGTAGATTTGCCAAATGCAATGTGTCATTTGATCTCTTGACTGCTGCTTCCATGAGCATCGATTGTGAATGCAACCAAAACAGTCTTTGACAGCTTCAATCTTTTCTCCATTCATCATGATGTCACCTATTGGTTCCGTTGTGAGGATTTGGGTCTTCTGTACATTGAGCTGTAATCCACGCTGAAGGCTGCAATCCTTGATCTTTATCAGCAAGTGCTTCAAGTCCTCTTCTCTTTGAGCAAGCAAGTTTGTGTCATAGGCATATTATGTGTCCTTTAAAAGCCTTTGCCAATTTTGATACCACATTCTTCTTCAGGTAATCGTTTGTCAACATCCAGGTTGAATAAGTAGGCTGAGAGAACACAACGCTGACACACACTTTTCCTGACTCCAAACCTTGCAGTATTCCCTTGTTCTGTGGGCACAGCTGCCTCTGGATCTATGTTCAGGTTCCAGATGAGCAGTATACAGTATTCTGAAAGTCTCATTGTATTCAAGGCGATCAATAGTTTGTTATAATCCACACAGTCAAATGCGTTTTTATCGTCAGTAAAATACAACTTAACATCTTTCTAGTACTCACTACTTATTGTCAAGATCCAGAGGACATCAGCAATGGACACCCTGTTCCATGTCCTCTTCAGAATCTGGCCTGAATTTTGGTCATCTCCCTATCAATGTACTGTTTCAACTGTTGTTAGATGATCTTCAGCAAAGTCTTACTTGCATGTGACATTAATTATAGTCTTCTATAATTGGAGCATTCTGTTGGGACATTTTTCTTTGGAATGAGTGCAGATACAGGACTCTTACAGTAGTCGGCCAGTAACTTCCAAATCTCTTGACATAGACAAGTGAATGTTTCCAATGCTAATCATCTTCTTGAAACATTTCAATTGAGGTTCCATCAACTACTGGACATGCCTTCAGTGTAGCTTGGCCTTCTTCCTTCAGTGCACTGGTTTTTGCTCATATGCTACCCCCCGAAATGGTTGAATGTTGACTAGTTCATTGTGGCACAATGACTGTGTATTTTTTCCATCTTTTTTTGATGCTTCCTGCATTGTTCGATATTTTGCCAAGAGAATCATTCACTATTGCAATTTGAGCTTGAATTTTTTCTTTTGTTCATTCAGTTTATAATATGCTGAGCATTTTGCTCCTTTTTGTTTTTTTAACTAAAGATTTTTGTACACTTCATTATAGTATTTACTTTGTCATCATGTGTTTCCCTTTGAATTTTTTAAATTAAAAGATCATTTTATTGGGGGCTCTTACAACACTTATAACAATCCATTCATCAGTTGAGTCAAACATATTTGTTGCCATCATTCTTTTCCAGACATTTACTTTCTATTGATCCCTTGGTATCAGCTCCTCCCCATTCCCCCTCCACCCTCATGACCCCTTGATAAATGATAAATTATTATTATTTTCATATCTTACACGGACTGCTATCTCCCTTCCTCCATGGTTTCTGTTGTTCGTCCCCCTGGACAGGGTGTGTCGTTATGTGTCAATCATTGTGATCAGTCCCCCCTTCCTCCCTTCCTCTCCCCATCTTCCCCTACCTTCTGGTATCACTACTGCCATTCCTGTTCCTGGATTCTGTGTGTTGTGAGCTCGTATAGCTTATCTGTACTGTGTACATGCTCTGGACTAATCTGAAGTGGAGGC
>NW_022107407.1:15463529-15484464 GCF_000313985.2 Echinops telfairi | reverse complement strand
GGGGGGGGTAGGGTTGTCCCATGGTTTACAGATGGGCTTTGGGTCTCTGCTCTGACTCCCTCATTCTCAACAATATAGATTTTTGTTTTTGTTTTGTTTGTTTGTTTGCTTCTTTTTTATGATTCCTCTGATGCCCGTTACTGATCCCAACGACATCTCATGATTGCATGGGCTGGTGTGCTTTTTCCATGTGGGCTTGTTGCTTCTTGGCTAGATAGCTGCTTGTTTAACTTCAAGCCTTTAAGACCCCAGACAAGTTATCTTTTAATAACCAGGCACCATCAGCTTTCTTCACCACATTTGCTTGTGCACCCGTTTTGTGTTCAGCGATTGTGTTGAGAGGGTGAACATCATAGAATGCCAGTTTGTTAGAAAAAAATGTTCTTGTATTGAACAGAGGCCCCAATCCATTCACTACCTTAGTGTATTGCCATATAAATATATGTACATAGGCTAATACCTCTATTTTATGAATTGATGTATTTACACATATACACGCCTATGCTTATACCGCTATCCATAGCTTTGCTTCCTAGATCTTTCCTCTGTTTCCCTTTACCTTCCTTCTGCCCACCATCATGCTCGCCTGACTTCTGCCTCTTAGTAATTTCTCTCAGCTAGATTGCGGTTGCTCCGACACCCCCAGGATCTCTACGTCCTTCTTGTTGTTGATTTTACTCTCCAGTTTTTCTGCTGTCTATGGCGATGTTTGCTCACCATTCCCTTTCCCTGCCTTCTTCTTCCCCCAAGTACCTCCAGGACTGTCGATCCCATTGCTTTCTCCTCGAGCTTGCTTCCCATGCCTATCTTATATAACTAGGCAAGCCAATAACATAGACCAAACAAAAAGAAAACAAAAGATTGAAAAAGAAAAAGAAACAGAGAAGAACACATACATAATTCCAGGACTGTCTGCTGACCTTTATAACCATTTTCCCACTGGTCCTGAGGGAATTCCAGGAGCTGCTCCTCCTAACCTGAAGTCTATTTGGGGACTTGTTAGGGCCTTTGTGGCTTTGCTTTGCTCCCATTGCTGAACTGTTATATTCCCCTCTTGGTTCGCTCTGCTGCGAGGGGGCGGGAGGGGAGGGGTGAGGGGGGAGGGCAGGGAGGTTGTTTCCGACTAGACTAACTCCCTGCCCTGTGTCCCTAGTCTTGCCCTCTGTTGCGGTATGCTCCAGTAAGGGGACAACATGTCTTGAGCTATTGTGGGCCCTACAGTTCTCCCTGTGCCTTAGCAGCTCCATGCAGGGATGCCATCCTCTGGGTGTGGTGTGTGCATATGGGATCCAGACTACCCCTTTCATTTTGTCCTTCTTGGTTTGCTTCCATTTGGGCATGGTATGCCAGCCCCTGTCCCCAACCTATAGGTTTAGTGTTGTTCTCTGTCGCACAAACTTCTAGGGAGGGGGTCTGTTAGGCTCTGATTGGCGCCGGCCCTGTAGCCAAATCTTTTCATGCCTTTCTCTGTGTGGTTACATTGCCCTCAGAGTTTGGTGCACCAGGGTGGGGTCTGTATGCACACTCCCAATTCTGTGGAGACACAACCAATACTCTCACCCTGGATGGATTAGTGCCCTGCTCATCCCATGCCATCATCTCCCCCCACCCCATCCTCTTTTCCCTCCTCCTTCCCCCATTTCCCCTTCTTCCTGTTGGAATAACATGCACCTCTTTGGGTTTGGTCTGACAACCACCAGACTGCCTGTACCTCAACCTGTATGCTGTGAGATAGTGGCTTTTCTTCAATATCTACTGTACTGATTATACTAATCTCAGGAGACTCACATCGTATTTGTCCTTTTGTGACTCACTGACTTCACTTAGCATAATTTCCTCCAAATCTTCCTATGAAAGACCTGCTTCATGTGATCATCAGTGCTTTTTTAGTGATGTGTAGGACTCCATTGTGTGCAGGTGCCAGAGTTTTATTATCTACTCATCTATCGATGGAAATATAGGTTGTTTGCAATTCTTTGAGATTGTGAATTGTGCCACAATAAACATTGGAGTGCAAGCAACTGGTCATGGTTTATTTCTTATCTGCTCTGGGTCTATGCCTAGTAGAGGGATAGCTGGGTCATAGGTAGCTCAATTTCCATTTGCTTTAAACATCGCCCGATCGCTTTCCACAGGGGCAGTCAGATCTACATGACCATCAGCAGTGAAGGAGGGCTCCTATCTCGCCACACCCCCTCCAACATTTGCTGCTCTCTGATCATCTGATTTGTGCTAACCTCAAGGGTATTAGATGGTATCTGATGGTTGTTTTCATTTTCATTTCTCATATGTTTATTGGCCATTCAGGTCTTCTATGTTTGCTATTAAGCCCTTTGATTTAATAATTTCTTCCATTGTCTTAGTTACTCTATGGTTAAGAATAGATATCAGAGTCTCTTCTGACATCCACTTTGATCTTTTCTTTCCTGTACTTCTAATGAATTTTTGCTTTCTTCATGTACTATGTTCTGGATGTCATTCCACAGCTCCTCAGCTGTTTTGTCATTCGTATTCACTGCTTCAACTCTGTTCTTGAGTTGTTCTTATATTTCAGGTGAGATAGGGTGTCACTTGTGAACTTTTAAAATTTTTCTTCAGCTTTGAGCAATTCATGGTTCAGTCCAGTGCCAGTCCCTGGCTTCATTTCACAGATTCAGTCAATTTCACTTGTGTTCATTCCATCTGGAAAATTCCTCTTGTGTTGTTTGAAAAATATATTTATGGTAAAAATGTCATTGGTCTTGCAGAATTCTATTATGCTATCTCCAGTGCCATTTCTACCTCAAGACCACATTTTCTAAATATTGTTCCTTCCTCTTGGTTTCTTACTTTTGCATTCCAGTTAAAAATAATTAGAAATGCATTTTGAATGGGTACTTGATCAATTTATAATTGAAGAAGTTGGTAAAATTCCTCAATTTATGCATAACTAACTTTAGTGGTTGGTGCATAAATTGGAATAATAATTGTATTGACTGGATTGTCTTGTAAATGAGTATCACAGACAACATTGTATTTCAAAGTAGATCTTGATATGTCCTTTTTGATGATGAATGGACCCCATTCCTCTTGAATATGTCATTTCCTGATACTAAGTCATATGTAAGTCACATCGCCTGACTCAAAAGGGCCAATATCAGTCCATTTTCACTCACTAATGCCTAGAAGATTAATCTTTTTATGTTCTGGTTCTTTTTGATGACTTCCAAGTTTCTTTATTTCCTTTGTACATTACAAGTTCTAATTATTAGTAGATTTTTAACGCTGTTTCATCTCAATTTGTATTGTGTCCTTCAGCAAATGAAGATCCTGAAATCTCCCCCAGGCTTCGCTCTATCCACATCATTATGGTCAACTCTGCTTTGATAAGACAGCTCTTTCTCAGTCATAGTTTGACGACCTTCCAACAAGAAGGCCTTATCTTCTGGCACTGCCTCGGACAATGTTCGGCTGCCGTTCATGATGTTTTCAGTGTGGGAAAACGTAAGATTTCATAGGGTCGGTGGTTCATTCTGTTGAAGTGGACAGCTTCTTCATGTGTAGCACCAACCATTTCTATAGCTCCGTAGCGGTCATTCTCTCTTCACGATCTTTACTGTGTGTTGAAATACATATTTAGCATTCATATGACAAAATTCAAGAACCAACTGCAAATTTAAGGACCTTCTTGGCCCTTATAGCATTGTTTATTATAGATATGTCAGCTAGGTGGTGTCATACAAATTTGCTATTTCTTCATACAAAAAATTTAGTGATATTATTTGTACTCATTAAGTTGCTCCACTATAACTGACATCCATTTCCAAGTTTTTCCATCATCCTTAACAGAAGCTCTATGTCCTTAAGGAATGAAAACATTCTCACACTTTTTTTCTAATGCACTGACAAACTTTGTCTCATAAACAAAAACTACACACAATTAATTGTCTTCAAGTTTATTTTGATGCATGGTTACCCTATGTATTACATAGTAGAACTGAGTTTCATATGGTTTTGACTATAAACCTTCTAGGAACAAAATTTAGGACTTTTTTCCAGCCGTACTTATGAGTGACTATTACAATGGGCTCTCTGAGGAAGTGATGAGTATATTGTATATAAAGAAAGACATGTTTATCAAGAAAGTGCCTCAGACTGTTGCAGTTATGTTTAGGTCTGTAAGTCAGATGATAAGTTAAAAGCTTTTCAAGATCCATGTACCTTTTTGCTTATGAACTATGAAGCACAGAGACAGATCTAGAACAGAAGACCACACAGGCTGGTGGAGGCAGAGGCAAATGAATGCAGAGACATGAATGTAAAGCATGCTAGGTTTGTGGATACAGAGACAAGTGAATCAATGATCAGGAGACAAAATGGTTGGCTGTTTTCTCAAGTTCATAGAACTACAGATTGATGAGACCAATGCAGGATCCCAAGCAGCAAGAAGAAACAAGCCTTCCTACAGAGTTTCCTTAGATAGGAGTAGGCCAGATCTCAGAAGAAATTTCCTTTCAATTGTATCAGGGAAGTGACCTGAACTACAAGGTCATCTGTTCAAACCCACTAGCTACTCCATGGGAGAAAGAAGAGGCTGTCTACACCTGTAAAGATTCAAAATCTCAGAAACCCAAAGGGGGTATTTTTATTCTGTCCTAAAGGGCCACCATGAGTCAGAATAGACTAAATGGCTGTTAGTTTTGTTTGAGTGACTGTAAATTAATATTCTCACAATGACTTGACTGCTCCCAGCCAATCTCATAATGGAGTTGGCTATATTGTTTAAGCTCACATTATGGGGAGGTCTCAACTTCCAAATTACTGAGATTCTTGCCACAGCCAAATTAATAAAAACTTAACTATCATAGTAGACACAACTTTCAGCTAGCAGCCAACTGCAAATCCAAGGACCTTCCTGGTCCATATTATAGATATTTCACATAGGTGGGATCATGCAACATTTGTTCTTTTATATTTTTAAGTTTTCTCTGTGTTGCAGCATATATCAAGATTTATTTATTTTTATAAACAACAAAAATACCACTGCCAAGAAGTCAGTGCTGCTTACAGCGATCCTATATAGAGTTTCCAAGGCTCTAAACCTTCATGTGAGCAGACAAGCTCATCTTTCTCCCATGGAGCAGTTATGGATGTGAATCACAGAATTGGCAGTTATAAGTCAAACATCATAGAAACAGCAGTGACGAGATCAAAGACACATGGCATTGGGTAAATCTACTGCTCAGGGTTTTTTAAAATGTTGAAAAGCAGGAATGTTATTTTGAAGATTAAAGTGTGCCTGACCCACACCAAGATATTTTCTTCTTTTTCTTTAAATGCATCTTCTTTAAAAAATTATTATTAATTGGGAGTTAGTACATATATCATATCCTTCCAGAGTTCAATCATGTCAAGCAATATTGTACAATTGCTACCACAATCAGATTCCAAGCATCTTTTTTCTTCCTGGATTCCTTGATATTGTCTCCCTTTTACCATCCCTGGCCCCACCACCCCATCCCCCATACACATATACCTGTAACTCTCACCCCTACCTTGAAACGTTTATTCTATTTGCTATCCCTATAGGTTCATCAACCCTGGGTTTCATATACCAAAAAACTGAAAAACACATAACACAATATCAAGAGGGTGACCCCCAATGACAACTCTTCTGAGATAAACCCTAATATGAACAAGCAAAAATAAAGACAAAATACCAGAAAAGTAGAAAACCAGATCCAGCATCATCAGAGGGGAAATAAACTAACAAAGTTTTAACTGTTCACGTCAGGTGTGTTAGGCAGGGTTCTCTAGAAGAACAAAACCAGGACACTTAGGATTTATATCTATAAAGGACAGGTTTATATAGGGAGAAGGAATTAGTCCACACAGCAGTACAGAGGTCGCAGTTCAACTCACTTTCAGGAAATCGTTAATATACAGAATGTCCTTCAACTACCACCAGCTGCTGGTCCAAGATCAAGGAAGCAGACAGGAACTATGCCCTCAGGAAAGACAAGAAGAGCTGGCTGCAGGAAGCAGATGGCAGGATGGGGCAGCAACAGTCGGTAGTTCAGGAGCTTAGTGAAGCAGGACCACCACCCCCCACCCCAATGCACACCACTAAAGACCTCCCTACCTCATGATCCCATGAGCATCCTCAGTCTCTCCTCACCCCCACCCACCAACCTGGCAGTCAGCTCTCCCTCCCCTTCCACCAACAGACATGCACCGCTATTCACCCAAACTTGACTGTTCCCTCTCCCCTCTCCTGCACTGCCCTTCCCTTCAATAAGCCTCATTCCTCTGACAGGGCCACTGTCCTCTCTGAGGGACATCACCCCAGACACACATGGCTGCTACTCAGCAAATAGCAAGCCCCTCTCATTTGATCTCAGCTGTCATGAGGTGCCCTTCATCCACATGACCTGCACTATACTTACCTGGAGCAGATGATGTGTGGTTCATTGGCACTAGTCCAGCTCTTTACCAGGCTGTCTGGTCCCCAGCCAGAAGACTGGATGGCCTGCAAGCTTGAGCCTGTGCCCGTACTGTTGCTTGTTCCTGCCGCAGAGCACTCATACAGTATGTGCCCTTTTGTGCTTGACTACCTTTACTCAGCATAATGTCTTCCAGATTAACTCACGAGTTGAGGTGTTGTGTCCATTTATTGCTGTTTTTTAGGGATGTGTGGTATTCCCTTGTGTATATATACCAGAGTTTTTTTAATCCTTTCTTCTATTGATGGGAATTTAGACTGCTTCAGCTTCTTGCTACTGTGAACTGTGCTGTGATGAACATGGAGGACAAACATCTGTTGGTGATCTGTCCTTATTTCTTTTGGGGATATGTCCAGTAATGGTATTGCTGGGCCATATGCAAGTGCAATATTCATCTGTTTTAGGCATCACCACATCACCGTCCATAGTGGCTGTATGAATTTACATACATACACATCCTGCAGCAGTGGATAGGAGTTCCCATCTCACCACACCTTCTCCAACATTTGTTGTTCTCAGTTTTTTTAATTGGGCTGCAGTCATGGGCGTTAGGTGGTATCTCGATGCTTTGACTTGCATTTCCCAGATGGCTAAGGACCTGGAGCATTTCCTCATGTATTTATTTGCTATTCGAGTGTCATCTTTTGTGAATCATCTGTTCAGGTCTTTTGTCCACCTTCTCAGAGGGCAATTAGTTTTTTTTCTTTTTGTAACCTTGTAAAATTTTGTAGCTCTTAGTAACTAGTCCTTTGTCTGTTATGTTGTTACTAAATATCTTTTCCCAATCTGGGGGTTCTCTTTTTACTCTTTTAATAAAGTCTTTCAGTGTTCACAGTGATTTACTTTTAATAGGTCCCCGTCATCTATTTATCTTGTCAGGAGTGTATTTCCTTTGCCATTTCTGTTACCCTGTGTATTCCCCGCACTAGCTCTCCTCCCCGTGTCTCAATTTTCTCACTGATGATCTTGATAGCTTTGGTTTTTACACCAAGTCATTAATGCACGTTGAGTTTGGTTTTGTGCATGTGAAATATGGTTCTTGTTTATTTCTTCTGCATGTGGAGATCCAGATTTTCCAACACAATTTATTGAAGAAGGCATTTGCTTCCCATTTAATATTTTTGGTGCCTTTGTATAATGCCAATTTTCTGTATGCAGATATTTTTATTTCCAGGTTTTTTGTCCTGATCCATTGGTCTGAATAGCTATCATTAACCAGCACTAGGCTGTTTAGACTACTGTATAGTAGATTTTGAGGTTATGTAGTGCAAGGCCACCTGCCTTATTGTTTTTCTTGAGGAGTTCTTTGCCTATCCTGGGTTTCTTCCCTTTCCATATGAAGTTGGTAATCAGTTTTTCCATTTCTTTGAAGAATGATACTAGAATGTGGATCAGGATTTCATTGAATTTGTAGATTGTTTTAGGTAGTATTGACATTTTCACTATATTGAGTCGTCCGATCCACAAACACCACACCATATTTTCACCTACCTCACATGCATGTGAAAGTTGGATTACGAATAAGGAAGACTGAAGAAGAATAGATGCATTTGAACTATGGTGCTGACAAAGGATATTGAAAGTACCATGGACTGTCAAATGAACCAACAAATCTGTCTTTGAAGAAGTACAACCAGAATGCTTTTTATAAGCAAGGATGGTGAGAGTTTATCTCACATACTTTGGACATGTTGTCAGGAGAGATGTGTCCCTGGAGAAGGACATCATGCTTGGTAAATTAGAGGGACAGTGAAAAAAGGAAGGCTTCCAAAAGATGGATTGACACAGTGGTTTCACGGAGAGGCTCAAACGGAAGAAGAATTGTGAAATTGGTGCAGGACCTGGCAGTGTTTTGTTCTGTTGTGCACTGTGTCACTAAGAGCTCACAAGGTGGCATCTAAGAACAATCACAGTCAAACATCCAACTCGCAGCACCACCAAGGTTCTTCTCTTTATAGCATAGTAATATTTCATGCATCCCAGTTCCACATGGTCCTTCCATACTTTATCTTTTTGAAGCTGTAGCACATTATCTGTCAACTGTCCCCCAGCTCTCATGTTTAGCTTTTCCTACACATCATAAAACGTCAAATGTGGGTAAGTGCCCAAAAGGTTGTATAAAGTAATGGACAAGAGTCATTGCACTGCCCTGTAAAAGAAATAAATGGGAGCCAATGTTTTCGCTCTTTCAACAAATGACTCTGGAATGGACACATAATTTCAGTTCTTTGCACTTAAGTTCATACATGACAGGAGATGAAACATCAACACCATTTTTGAGGCATTATCAGGAAAATATTATTGCCTTAAAAAAAAAACTATTTCCCTTCCCCTTCCTCTACTCATATTTGATGAGTATGAACAAGCCTATTAGATTCAAATGGAATTGAAAATAAGTTAAAATTAGCACAAAGAACAAAAAATAAAATAAGGCTTATATGTTGGTTTGGTTCTTATTTTTATGCTTAATATTAGTTAATTACATTTCAATTTGTCAACTTAATGGATATCGTCTGAAGAAATTGATGGAAAATGAATTCAATTACATAAAGTTTAAGTCACTTTAGCAGTTCTATGATTTTCTTTATCCAGAATTGTATTTCTCTAGTCATTCAACTATAATTAAATTATTCATATTAATTATTAAACACTAGATCCATGTCTCAAAAACCTTAATATTTGAATTGAACTCACTGTAGAATGTGGTCAATTTTCTATCATCTTAATGTATTTGAAGTATCTCAAATTAGCACAATACCAACTGTGGTGTTTTTTTATGATTCTCAAATGGCAAAGCAATTTTTAAAAGTCAACATTTCAATTAGGCCGCTTCCTCTAGAAATGCAATAATAGAAGCTTCAGAAGTGCTCCTCTTTGGAAGCTTTGGAAGTGATTGAATTTTTTCCTCTAATTCTTTGCCATGGTTGATTAGGGCAATAATAGTAGTTTTGCACAGCTGGAGGCACTGCATGAAACAATTATTTCTGGCCAAAAGAGAAAATGTGAGCAATTTTGTCTTATATTTTAAAAACATGGGATCATTTTTAAATCTGAGATAACAATGATGAGGTATAACATATTTTTATTACTAATGGAACTAATCAATGCGTTTTAAAATAGAAAGATAAAAAAACATTAAGTAAAATATCATCACTGCTAATAAATAGTAGCATACAGCTTATAAATTGTCTACACGACTACTAAAGAGATTAGCGTTCTTTAATTTTATTTGGCGAAAATAGTCTAATTATTAGCCTAAGTACACTGCTAAAGGAAAATTTATAGTGCTTGTTTTAATTTCTCCACGATACTATTAAAATAGATTTCTAAGTTGGAACTACTTCAGAGTTAGAATTATGAAACCTAGTCGTTTTCCACTTTTTATATAAATATATTTCTTAAATGGCTCTATGTTCCTGTGTATGCCATTTTGTGAATATATAATCATGTGTTAACTTTAAATATTATGATTTATAATTTTTCTGTAAGTTTAATTAAATATGTATATATCTTTTTAAATTCTTGTCTTCTTATTGCATTGGTTCAAGAAAAAATGACTTTTGGAGAACAGGCACTTCCCCGGTTATGAACATTTAATTTAAACACAATTTTGAATTGTCCTTCAATGCTACATAAATTTCCTCTCACTTAAAGTTTATTAAGCCAACTTTTAAGTCAACTACTCACTCTCTCATCGCCATCCATTTGATTTTGACTTGACTGTGTGTCCATTTGTGTCCCTTTGGGCACCAGAATAGAAAGCCTTCTCTTTGTCCTTTAGGATGGCTAGTGGTTTCCAGTTGCCGGCCATGTGGTGAGTAGCCCAACATGAGCCACTAAGCTTCTAAGCCACACCCCTACTCACACCAAATTTGCCATCACAATGACCTCCACTTACAGCAGGTGCTTTGCTTAAGCCATTAAAACGACTTTGAGCTTTTTCTTGCATTGAAAGCTAAGAACTCTATGCACTTGTTCCAACTTACATACAAATACAACTTAACGACAGACACACTTTCGAACAGATCTTGTTCATCAGCTAGGGACTATCTATGGAGCCCATAATATTTAATCACATAGGCAAACTACTTACTAGGCACAAAAGTTTCTCATTCCATTAATTCTAGGCATATGATCACACAAAATTCCTACATTGGAATTCAGAGATTTTCTTTAATAATCTTGGTTCAATACATGTATATTACCTAAAATGGAATCTATTATTTATTATCTGTTCTCTGTTATTCTGTGGAATCAAAATGTGCCATGGGCTGTTAGAGAGTTAAGTGAACATATTATGCATAGACTATAAAATCCTTTTCCATTCATGTTGATATCCTCAGTTTGCACACTAAGCAATAAACTTGGAATACACACATTACAGCTTCAATCTCGGTTTTACTTTGATATAAGAAACATATTTCTGGATTGTTCTTGAAATAGTATATAGATTGGATAGTTATCTTTCTTCAATAGAGAAGTTAATCCATATAAACCAATCATTCTTCAAGTGAAGCAGCATTGACTGATAACTAAAATGAAGCTTGAAATTAGATCACTCTCAATGATAAATTTATGATAATATTATTGATTGCACCTGAGGCTGAGATCTACATGTGCACATATTCTTAGATGATTGCTATATTATACTCAGGAACAAAAAGTTCAATTTATTTGTGAAACATAATGTTTTTTTCTGTAAAATTTAATTGTAGGGATTCATTGTAATACATATAGGCATTATTGCAACTCTGCAATAATGAATTAAGTTACTTTGTATTTATTGAGGTTTTTGTTTTTAACAACTCAAAACCATGCCACAGAGTTTGGGTGATTTTGACATTTAACATAGGTCAGAATACTTGCTCTTATGTATACTGTAGCTCATCATGTGCACAGTAGGGGGCCCCATTGAAATAATAGTTATTTATTACTGGATTATGTATGGTCCCAAGTGAGTGCCTCATGGTGCCAGTGATAAAAGTTGTTAGCTGAAGCTGATTATATTAAAATCAATAGTATTTTTTTGCTTTTGCCTCCAGCAATCAGTTCTGTTAAAAAAAAAAGATAGAAAGAAATTTTAATATATATTCACCCAAAACGAACAAGGTTGACCAGTATGTTTTAAAATACATCCCTTATAGAAGCGAAGAGAGAGGTAAAAGCAGAAATATTTAAGCGATGGTCAAAGGGCAGTAGTTAAGAAATCCATATTGAGAGAACTTAACATAATGCACAGGGAAAATAATAAACAATGACCAGGACATAAAATTTTAGTCGAGAGTCTTAGTGAATGATTAGGCCATAATGTATTAGTCTGGGTAATTTAGAGAAACAAATCCACAGCAACTCATGTATAAGAGAGTTTTATGTAAAGAAAGTGTGCATCATGAAAACATCCCAACCCAATGCTGCCCAAGCCCATAAGTCCAACATTAACCCATTAACCCAACACCAGTTCAGAAAGTCCTCCACCTCACAAAACAGAGGCAATGATGCCGACTGCAGGAGGAAAGCCGAGTCAGTGAACGAATAAGCATCTCAGCACTAGCAGGGGTCTCCACACGGCTGCTCCAGCACCCAGGGCTGCATCAGGATAGGTCCATGTGGTTTCTCCTTGGGGATGTCTTGCAGGAAGTCAATCTTGCAAGCTCATTATTCTAGCATCCTTTCCAGTACTCAAGGCACTTTTTTTTGCACCAAGGAGTTGAAATAAAGCACAACTGCCTTTTCTCAATTTCCCTGTAATGTAACAGCTCTTGGTTTCAGGCATGAACAATTAAAGACTTTAATTGTGGAATTATTTTCTTGAAATTATACAGTTCCATGATTGGGGTGCAATTATATGCATTATAAGCCACTGTATTTCCATAGTACAACTTTCCTCCTGTAGTTTATTTCAGATTTTAAAAGTAAAATAAGTTACCCTCCCATGGAACTTCCCAGCATATGTCATGTAATTAAACTTAATGCAAAGATAACTAGATTTTTTTTCACCAAAATTTTGAATAATATTAGACATTAAAAGTGTCATCCCCATAAAACCCATTTAAAGTGAATATTTGGGGAATTTAGGATTTATTAATTTTCAGAATAACTGAACTAAGCCGACTGTCTTTATTTCCCTTCCAAATAGAATTAGACTTGAAATAAAACTAAAAGTACAAAGCAATTTTCCCTATACTTGGTCTGCTAAACTTGGGGGGTGGGGGTGAGGGTACAAAAATCTACACCTTTCAAAAATCAGTAGCCCTAATGAAGTCCAAAAATGATAATGGGACAAGAGGAAAGTAAAAGGTAATAGAGGAAAGAACTAGGAGGCAAAGAACATTTATAGAGGTCTAAATACAGGTATGTATATATGTAAATATATTTATATATAACGATAGGGAAATAAATCTATGTACTTATATTGATAGGTTCAGTATTAAGGGAGCAGATGGACATTGGGCCTCAACTCAAGTCCTTCCTCAATGCAAGAACACTTTGTTTTAATAATCGGCATTCTCTGATGATCACCTTCCTGACATGATCGCTGAAGACAAAATGGGTGCATAAGCAAATGTGGTGAAGAAAGCTTATAGTGTCCGGCTATTAAAAGATATAGAGTCTGGGGTCTTAAAGGAACCTTTAATCTAGTTACTGTCTCTATGGATTCACCCACCCTGGGTTTCGTATACTAATAAACATACAAAATGACAAAACAGAGTCCAGAAGGCTAACAACAATAAAAATAAAACAGAAAAACCTCAGTTGGAAAGAAAACAAAAAAATATTAAAAACTGGAGCAACTTTAAAATGGGTCAAAAAGGAGATCAAATGATAAGGTTTCCGATTTCAGCCTTTTTATCCCTGTCATAATCCACTTTCCAATGTGTTTTATATGATAGTGAGGCTATGAACATCCATGGCTCATGTTCAGAAGGAATTCACCAGAGACTTCATCCACATGTATTTCCTCTTCATTTTCTTTCAAACTGCTAGTACTTTTAGGTATGTTGAAAGGGATCAAATCAGATGTTACATTTTAATCCACTATAATTAGCTCCACAATACTCTCTGGTAGCCAGGCTATTCACATCCCTCAACTATAGTCAGGGGGAAATCACAGGCTTAACCTACATGTAGCTTCTGCACATGGATTTTGGGCTTTTGCCATCCATAACCTTCTGAAAACCAGGAGTTCACAATGGAAACTCTGATACCATCCCTTGGATTTCTATCATACTACTTATAATCCCTGGATCACATAAGCTGGTGTACTGCTTCCATGTGGGTTTAGTTGACAGCTCATTTATATGGCTTCTTGATTGAAGACAAACCTTTAAGACTCTAGATGTTACTTCTTTCACATAGGCAGACACCATCTCATTTCTTCACCACATTTTGCTGTACACCCATATCTTCAGGGATCTCTTACTAAGGACACATATCAAACAGGGGCCCATCATAAGAACTAATTGTGTTAGATTGTGTCTAGAATTATGTGGGAGCCCCAAATCCAGTCACATATTCATGATTTATATATATTTCTGGCTCACATTAGAAACAACTATCTTTATATGTTAGAAAACATTATCTATCATCTCCCTAGAACTTAAGGTCATTCTGTTGATAGTGGCATTAATTTAGCCAATGGAAAAAGATTAAAAATATAGTTGAGAAAAGGAGATTATATAAGTTTAGGCTGCCTACAAATCACAATACATAAATCATTGATTGGTACAGATTAAATCCTTAAGTGTCTGGACACTACACAAACAATGTGGGTTAGTGGTAAGGAAAACTTTCAATAATATTCATTGGTTAATAGATACCTTAATATACTAAGAAGGGAATTGAAGTAGTAAGTACATGGTTGTCTGCCAGCTGCCAGTTCTATACCCTTAATATAGTTGACTTCTCCTTCTCACACTATGTAGTTTTGACCTTAAGTTCAAGGGCATTTGTGGTAAAGCCCAGTTCACTAAGTGGGATTTCCTCACAGCGTCTTTCTGGTGTGGCCTATGAAGGGTGTTGTGCTCCTTAAAAACACTGGGTCTAAAGTGCCAGTAGTCTAAAGCCCATGGCCTGGGTTCCCAGGAGCTGAATAGGAACTAGGTCTAATGTGCCCATTCAGAAACATGGTGCCAGGTATGTTCTCCCCTTGAGTTCCTTGTAAGTGTTGTTAAGCATATCCACCACCCCCCTCCACCCAATTGGGAGGTTGTTCCTCCTCATTTTTTCTACCAACAGAAATACACTCGTATTCTCTTGAGATATTCATGCTCCACCATCTAGACTTGAATTTTCCACAGAGTCTCTTATCACTCCAGGAGGAGTATCTATTAGTTTGGGATGCCCTTAGCAAATGTTTTATGGCAAACAGCTAACTGGTCTCATCTCCATTTCCTCCTGATCCTGAAAATCCAATCCTAACTGAAATGAGGTTTCCTCTGTCAAAGTGGTTTGTGAGATATACATATAAAGAGTGTGCATGCTTGATGGGTTGCTAGTCAGGCTCTCTATTAGTTTCTAGGTAGACCGGATTAGCAGATTGTATGACCTAGAAGCAAGGGGTTGTCTTAATTTTTGTGCTTATCTTTATAGTAGTGGGCTCATATAATATTTGTCCTTATGTGATTTTAATTTCATTGGACCATGAATTTCTTCAAACCCTCTCGTACATGAATGTCATTAACAGATGGGTGGAGAAACAAAATGAGGAATATTCAGAAAATGAAAAAGAAATTATTACAAAATAACACAGATAAATCTAAATAACACAATAATATAGGAACAGAAATCAGCCACAAAAGAGTACATAAAATAGGATTTCATTTCCATGGTTATGAAACACACACACACACACACACAAACCAAGGGTAATAAAATCAGAATAAAATGTATACAAATCAAAGGGGCTCTATGAAGCTTTTCAGGGCTATGAAAATATTTTATAATTTGATTATGGTGGTTCTTACACAAATATAAACCTTTGTCAAAGCTCATTGAAGTGTGCATTTAAAATGTGTACCTTTTGCATGTGAATTGCATTTGTACATTGAGTCTATAAATTTTATTAAGTTGGCATTTTAGAAATTATTCTCCTTAAAGCAAAATTCTGTAAAGTGTGCTATTTATTTAACTGTTACACTCTTCTCTCAGCATCAGCGTGGGTTGATAGGCTTTGCCTGGTTCACAGTTCTGCAATATTTAGTGGGCTTTTTAATTTAAAATTTAAAACAAAATGGACTAATTAGGGGAAAATAGTCAGTAAGCATCCATTCATAAAATAGGTACTTATACTACTAGCACAGTTTGGGTACTGAAAATAGGCATTTCAGTAAATAAAAATGATAAAAAATATCATCTTTAGAGATTATTACAGTCAAAACGATTGTAAACAGATCATTAAAATGTGAGATCAAATTAAACTTTAAAGTGGGCATCAGGAGATGTGACAGTTAAGTAAAGACAGTAGGTAATGCCCTTTTTATGAAAACTTAATCTACCCGGAAGGACATTGAGGGCAAAGATGCTGACACAGGAAGGAATTGGCTGTGTGAGGACACAGAAGAGCTGGTTGCTGGAATGGAGTAGCAGAGAAGAGAGGTCCTCAGGGTTGAGGGCAGAACCACAGGGCAGTCATGAAGGGTTTACAATTTATTCTGTAGTCGTGCCTTTAACTGAGCGAGCTAGGGTTGCCTTTGGAAGGTTTTGGGTATAACGAAGTTTACACGTTCAAAATTTTCTCTGGTTGTTGTGTTGTGAAAACACTTATATGGGAACAATGGTGGAATCAGAAAGCCTCCAATTCCTGGCTGCTGCCAGTAATTTGAAGTGGTAGTCACAGAAGTAGGTTGCAAAAATAAGGCCACAGAAACTTTAGAAAGTAGACGTATTGCATTTCCTGGCATATTATAAGACCTATTGCTCCATGACAGTCATTATTAATATAAAAAAGGAACTTCTTTATAACTATTTCCTAATAGGCAAATCTCCAACTTTCTACTCAATTAAGAAAAACAAAAGACTAGAGTCATAGAACCAGCTAAAACCAGATCTAGATATCAGACATCATAGACGTGACCTGCATGTTCTCTATCTACCCTTTTGATAGATGGCTGAAAACTTACCTCTATCAACACCCCAGGCATGGGAAAATTGCATGTTTACAACCCCTTTCCTGACTGAGGATATGCAGAAGACTCATTCAGAGTCACCCTGTGACAAAACACCAGTCAGTTAACACCTTAGGAGATTTAATAAATGACCCCTGACTCAAGACTCAGAAACTCATCTTGGCAACATGAGTATTGGTGTGGTTCTTTGCTGGAGAAATCAAATACTCCCAAACTCCTTCTATGAAGCTAGTATAATTCTGATACCAAAACCAGGCAGGGATCCCATAAGAATCGAAAACTAAAGACTAATATTGTTAGTGAAATTTGATGCAAAAATCCTTAATAAAATAGTGGCCAATAGAATAAAAATGTATATAAAACAAATGATTCACAATGACCAAGTGGGATTCATACCAAGGATGCAGGGATGGTTCAACATACAAAAGACCATTAGTATCATTCACCATATTAACATGAAAAACTATAAGAACCTCATAATAATATCGACAGATGCAGAAAAAGCAGATAACATCCAATACCAATTCCTATTTAAGACACTCAAGAAGATAGGAATGGAAGGAAAATTCCTCAAGACAATACAAGCCATATATGAAAAACCAACAGCCAACATGGTAGTCAATGGAGAAAAGACTAACACAATCTCACTGAAAAAGGGGACCAGACAAAGATGCCCCCTGTCCCCACTCTTATTTATCATCATACTGGAAGTTTTATCTAACAGCATAAGTCAAAGAAAAGACATGAAAGGTATTCTTCTGGGGAAGAAAGAGGTGAAACTATCATTATTTGCAGATGATATGATTATATATGGAAAATCCCAAAAGCTCCACAAGGGGAGTACTGGAAGCAATAGAGGGATATGTCAGATTGGCAGGATACAAGATCAACAAACAGAAGTCTATTGGACTGTTATACAATCAGATAAGACCACAGAAGTGGAGATAAAAAAGGTGGTACCCTTCACAATAGCCAAGCACAAATTGAAATATCTAGGGATATACCTAATTAAAAGAACAAAACATCTATATATGGATAACTGCAGAACACTGTTACAAGAAATCAAGAGTGACCTCAACAAATGGAAGAATATTCCATGCTCATGGATAGGAAGACTCAATATTGTAAAGATGTCAGTTCTTCCAAAGGCACTATATAAGTTTAAAGCTATCCTGATACATTTACCCTCATCTTTCTTCAAAGAAATGGAAAAACTTATTACCAACTTCATGTGGAGAGGGAAGAAGTCCAAAATTAGCAGAGAACTCCTTAAGAAGAAGGACAGAATGAGAGGGCTTGCTTTACCTGACTTCAGCACACATTGTTCAGCTACAGTGGTCAAAACCGCATGGTGTTGGTGTAATTACAGATACTCTGACCAGTGGAAAAGAACTGAAAACCCAGAAAAAAAATCATCAATATACAGACAACTGATCTTTGATAAGTGTCCCAAAAATATTAAATGGGAAGCAGATGCCCTCTTAAACAAGTGGCGCTGGAAAAAAAGGATATCTACATTCAGAAAAATGAAGCAAGACCCTTATCTCACTCCATGCACAAGAATAAACTCAAGGTGGATCACAGATCTTGATGTAAAACCCCAAACTATTAAGGACATCAACGAGGGAATTGTGATAAACCTGAGAACTTTGGCACAGGGAATATATAGCTATCAGAAATAGGGAAGGGTACAAATACAGATGAGCCACAAATTGACAAGTGGGATATACTGAAGATAAAACACCTATGTACAATGAAAGAATTCACCAAGAGAGTAATAAGAGGGTCCACGGAATGGGAAAACATCTTTAGCAATGACAAATCAGACTAAGGCCTTATTACTAACATCTACAAGACTCTGCTAGTTTCCAAAAAGAAAAAAAAACAACTAATTGCCCACTGAGGAGGTGGGAAAAGGACCTGAACAGAAGTTTCACAAGGGCAGAAATCCAAATGGCCAATAAACATATGAGAAAATATTCCCAATCATTAGCCATAAGAGAAATGCAAATTCAAACAACTATGAGATACCACCTAACACCCTCAACACCTAATAGCCTAGTTAAAAAAATAAAAAACCAATAAGTGTCGGACGGGCTGTGGTGAGATAGGAATGCTCATCCACTGCTGGTGGACCTGTAAGTATGTATAGCCACTATGCAATTCGATTTGGTGATATCTAAAAGAGATGGAAATTGAGCTACCATAGGACCCAGCAATCCCCCTGCTGGGCATACACCCAGAAGAGGCAAGAAACAAATCATGGCCAGACATCTGTGCTCCAATGTTCATTGCGGCACAGTTCACAATTGCAAGGAGTTGGAAACAACCAAAATTTCCATCAACAGACGAATGGATTAAAAAACTGTGGTACACACATACAATGGAATACTATGCCCATACATACAATGGAATACTATGCATCCTTAAACAGACGTGATGAACGCATGAATCACATCACCGCATGGGAAGAACTGGAGGAAATTATGCTAAGCAAAGTAAGCCAATCACAAAAGGACAAGTGCAACATGAGTCCGCTGAGGTAAGCTTAAAAAAAATGCCCCCAGAAGATTTTATTTCAGTGGACAGCACTGAATTTGCAGCTCTGGGAGAGGGACATGTCTGATCAGAGCACACAAGAGCAAATGAAGGGGGAGGAAGAGAGAGTGGAGCACATCCTGGCCCACCAGGCCTTGAGGATGATATTCCCACTCAGAGCAGCTAATCTGCAGAGAAGACCACATGGCCGGCCCCACTATGAGACACAACATGACATCCCTGACATCCCTCAATGACCCATTGCCCTATAGGGCACAACACTGGAGACACAGTGTGGGAATTCCGCCAGATCTGATCCCACCACAGGGGGGAAAACACTAGAGGTGTGCAACAGAACTTCAAGGGGAACAGAGCAACCATGTCCCCAGGGAATACCAAAAATAGACTTTGGGGCCAGGGCTTGGCGCTCCAAGAGACTCAACTGGAAAACACTTCTAAAGGCCAACAGTCCTTGAACTAACTACAAACTTTTATTTCTTGTGTTTTGTTTTTGTCATTGGTTTGTGGGTGTTGTTGTTTTGTTTAATTTTGTTGCTTGGTTTTTCTCTGTCTTGTTTTTGTGCATGTTATTATCTCTGCAGGTCTGTCTAAATAATATAGGCTGGATGAACCATCTGGAGGAGAAAACAACAGGACTGACAGTTCCGGGGGCATATGGGAGAGGGGGAAGGTGGGGGGAAAGGTAGTGGTGTTAACAAATCCAGGGACTAGGGAACAACAAGTGATCCAAGTTGGTGGTGATGAGGGTGTAAGAGACCAGGTAGGGCATGATCAAGGGTAAGGTAACCAAGAGGAATTACTAAAACCCAAATGAAGACTGAGCATGACACTTGGACAAGAGGAAAGTCAAAGGAAATCGAGGAAAGAGCTAGGAGTCAAAGGGCATTATAGAGGTCTAAATAAAGGCATTATAGAGGTCTAAATAAAGGGGAAATAAGATCTATGTGCATATATTTATAGGTTTAGTATTAATGTAGCAGAAGGACATTGGGCCTCCACTCAAGTACTCCCTCAATGCAAGAATACTTTGTTCTATTAAACTGGCATTCTATTATGCTCACCTTCCTGACACAATCGCTGAAGACAAAACGGGTAAATAAGCAAATGTGGTGAAGAAAGCTGATGGTGCCCGTCTATCAAAAGATACAGCATGGGGTCTTAAAGGCTGGAAGGAAAACATGCGGCCATCTAGCTCTGAAGCAACAAAGCCCACATGGAAGAAGCACACTAGCCTGTGTGATCACGAGGTGCCAAAGGGATCGGTTATCATGCATCAAAGAGCAAGAAATCATATCTTTGTGTGCTCACCTCCCTGATACGATCACTGAAGACAAATTGGTGAAGAAAGCTGATGGTGCCCGGCTATCAAAAGATATAGCTTTTGGGGTCTTAAAGGCTTGAAGGCAAACAAGCGGCCATCTAGCTTGGAAGCAACAAAGTTGACATGGAACAAGTACACCAGCCTTTTAGATCACGAGGTGTTGATGTGATCAGGTATCAGGCATCATCGGAACAAAAAATCATATCATTGTGAATGAGGGGGAGTGTGGAGTGGAGACCCAAAGCCCATCTGTAGACAATTGGACATCCCCTTACTGAAGGGTCACGGAGGGGAGACAAGCCACTCAGGGTGCAGTGTAGCAACGATGAAACATACAACTTTCCTTCCTTGCCCACTCACCCACCCCCCACCCCCGCCCCACTATCATGATCCCAATTCTACCTTACAAATCTGGCTAGACCAGAGGATGTACACTGGTACAGATAGGA
>NW_022107407.1:15457363-15463158 GCF_000313985.2 Echinops telfairi | reverse complement strand
AAGAGTTGTATGAGCCTCTAATAAAATGATTAATAAATGCAAAAGGGGTATAGGGAAAAAAGCTACTCTATACAAACATTCCTGCAGTTAGGTCCAAGTAGTGTGGCAGGGGCCAGACCAAATACAGGGATACATATGGTAGCCAACTAAAAAGGAGTTGGGGAAAAAGAAAAAAAGAAAAAAGAAATGTGTAGTTTATGAACAGGGCACTAACCCATGGAAGGGGAGGGTATTGTTTATATCTCCACAGGGAAAGAGGGACCAGACTTCAACCCCGTGCTCCAAGTTGTAAATGCAACATATTGGCATGGAGTAGGGAAGCAGTGGAGAGGTCTGAGGCTGGCCTCAATCCCAACTACGTGGACAACTGCCATGCCCCAGAAGAATTTATTTCATAGCACAGCACTGAAGCTGCAGCTCAGGAGAGGGACATGTCTGAGCAGGGCACACAGGAGCAAATGAAGAGGGAGGGAGAGAGTGGAGCACAACTTGGCCCACGAAGCCTTGAGGATGATATCCCTGCTCAGAGCAGCCAATGCCCATAGAGGACCATTTGACCAGCCCCACTATGAGACACAACATCCCTCACTGACCCATAGCCATTCAGGTGACAACACTGGAGACACAGTGTGGGAATTGTGCCCATTCTGACCCCACCACACTGAGGCAAAACACGAAACTCTTGCAACAGAACAGCATGGGGAGCAGAGGAAGAAAGTCCCAAGGGAATACCAAAAATAGGCTTTGGGTCCAGGGCGTGGCACCCCATGAGACTCAACTAGAAAACACTCCTAAAGGTCAACAAACACCTTGAAGAATGTACAGGATTTTTTTTTTTGGTCACTGGTTTGTTGTGGGTTTTTTTTGCTTTGTTTTGTTCTGTCTTGATTTTGTATATATTATTATCTCTGCAGGTCCATATAGATAAGATAGGTGGGATAAACTACCTGGAGAAGAAAACAACAGGACTGATGGTTTGGGGGATATGGGAGAGGAGGAGGTGAGGGAAAGGAAGCAGTGTTAACAAACCCAGGGACAAGGGAACTACAAGTGATCCAAAATTGTTGGCAAGGAGGGAATAAGGGGTCTGGTAGGGCTTGATCAAGGGCAATGTTGCTGAGAGGAATTACTGAAACCCAAATGAAGGCTGGGTATATTAGTGGGACAAGAGGAAAGTAAAAGAAAATAGAGGAAAGAACTAGGAGGCAAAGGGCATTAATAGAGGTCTAAATACAGGCATGTACATATGTAAATATATTTATATATGAGGATGTGGAAATAGATCTATGTGCATATATTTTTAGGTTTAGTAATAAGGTAGCAGGTGGACATTGGGCCTCCACCCAAGTACTCCTTCAATGCAAGAACATTGTTCTATTAAACTGGCATTCTATGATGCTCACCTTCCCGACACGATCACTGAAGACAATGTGGGTGCATAAGCAAATGTGGTGAAGAAAGCTTATTATGCTGGCTATCAAAAGAAATAGCATCTGGGGTCTTAAAGGCTTGAAGATAAACAAGCAGCCATCTAGCTGAGAAGAAACAAAGCCCACATGGAAGAAGCACACCAGCCTGTGTGATCACGAGGTGTCGACGGGATCCGGCATCGGGCATCAAAGAACAAAACATTAGATCATTGTGAATGAGGGGGAGTGCAGAATGGGGCCCCACTGACCCATCTGTCGGCAACTGGGCCTCCCCTTACAGAAGGGTCATGGGGAGGAGACAAGTAAGGGTGCACTGCAGCATCAATGAAATATACAACTTTCCTCTAGTTCTTAAATGCTTCCTCCCCTCCACTATCATGATCCCAATTCTACCTTACAAATCTGGCTAGATCAGAGGATGTACACTGGTACAGATAGGAACTGGAAACACAGGGAATCCAGGACAGATGAACCCCTCAGGCCCAGTGGTGAGAGTGGCGATACCAGCAAGGTGGAGGGAAAGTGGGGTAGAAATGGGGAACCGATTACAAGAATCTATATATAACCCCTTACCTGGGAGATGGACAACAGAAAGTGGGTGAAGAGAGATGTCAGACAATGTAAGTCATGAATAAATAATAATAATTTATAAATTATCAAAGGTTCATGAGGGAGGAAGGCAGGGAGGGAGGGGGGAAGTGAAGAACTGATACCAAGGGCTCAAGTAGAAAGCAAATGGTTTGAGAATGATGATGGCAACATGTGTATAAATGAGCTTGACACAATGTACAGATTATGATAAGAGTTGTATGAGCCCTCAATAAAATGATTAAAAAATAATAACAACAACAACAATAATAAGGGACTGTGTAAGTCTGAGTTGACTATAGAAACAAATTCATAGACACTGATATGTAAATGAAAGAGTTTTATATCTGAGTAATTGTATTTTAAGAAAACATCCCAGCTCAGTCCTGATTAAGTCCATAAGTCCTATATTAGCCCATACGTCCGATATTAGCTCATATGTCTGATACTAATCCATAAATACTTTTTTCCCCCTGCAGACTGATGCAGCACATGCAATGATGCCAAAAGCAAAGAGATCACAGGCCAGCTGGTGAAAAGTCTTGTGGAAGCATCTTAGTGCTGGCGCGGCTCTCTGTGTGGCTCCTCCAGCTCTAGGGCTTTGGCTGCCATCAGCATGGCTTCATGTGGATTGTCAACAGAATGTGAAGCAGCGAGAGTGTGTGTCCCACCTCCAGGGAGGAAGATAGGAGTTCCCAGAATCCTCAGGAGAAGGTCATGCCCACACAGATGTATTATTAGCTGTGACCTGATTGACAGGTTAGACTCCACCCCTTCCTTCAAGATGGCTGGAGATTATGTAACTGCCACAGGGCCTATCTGATAAATCATAAAAATTAAAAAAATAATTGGAAAACATGTTTTAAAAGGAGTAAAAGGAATTAATAGGTATGGGTGAAATATTTCATGAGGAGCAGGAGAGCAAGAGAGCAGAGAGTGTTGCTGGGTGGGACAGGAGAAAAATATAAGCAAATAATCAGACCATATGTAGATTTATGTATATGTATGTATGTATATATATATACATATTTAGAAAGATAAGTTGAAATAAGGTTAAAGAGAGAAAGTGAAAAGATAAAGCAAGACATAGACAGACAAAGAGAGAAAGAACATAAAAGTTTGAGTTTGCAGAGAACTAAAAACAAAAGAAGAGGACATGATTTGGGTGTGGACGCTAGAGTTCTATTGCTATGGCAATGTGGGCTCTGGATCTTTGACCTCAAGTAGGGAAACACTATTTTAAAAAGATGACCCTGATTTGGGTGAGGTTTGTTGGATCTTTGGGCCCTTTCTCTTTTTTCCTGGGAGGCTTTTGTAAGTACAGGGAGGAGGGGTCACAGGAGTAGAGGAAGTAGGGAAGAACCAGGCAAAAGGAACACAAATAACAAATAGATCAACTACACTCAGACACACAAATAAAATAATTAAAAATAAATAAGTAAACCATCAAGTCCTCTTTATAATATTTAAAGTAAGCATGTTACTTTGAGGATTAAGGTGCTCCTGACTCAAGGTTTATAATTCAGGTCTCCTCATAGGCTTGTGAAAGTTGGATAGTGAATAAGGAAGACCAAAGAACAATTGATGAGTGTGTATTATAGTGCTAATGATGTATATTAAAAGTATGACGGACCACAGGAAGAAAAAAACTGTCTTAGAGGAAGTAAAGACAGATTGATACTTAGAAACAAGGAGGGTAAGATTTTGCCTCACTTACTTTGGACATGTTATCAGGACAGCCCATTCCCTAGAACTGAATTTCATAAGAGGGGTAATTAAAAAGAAGACCTTGGACAAGACAGATTGACACTGTAGCTGCAACCAATGATTCAAAAATAATAACAATTGTGAGGGATACACAGGACCATACAGTGTTTAGTGTTATATGTAGTTGTATATAGGGTCTCTAAGGCTCAGAACCAGGAGCCCTGGTGGTGTAGTAGTTATGATTTAGGCTGAGATCCAAATGTTTCACTGTTCAAAACCATCAGCATCAGAAGCTCCATGGAAGAAAGACTTGACTTTCCACTCACGTAAATGGTTACAGTCTCAGAAACCCACCTGGGTTCACTAGGAGTCAGCATTGACTTGATGACCTTGAGTTTGAGACATGGGTCAGAAGCAAGTCAACAGCATTTGACAACAGCAACAATATATCTTAGTATTTGATTAAAACCGTATAGACAATTATTGTCAAATTATGTCTTTGGGGGGATATTGAATAAACTTTGATCTCTTTAAAATGTTTCTTCTTTGAGTTTATTAAAGATCTGGAGACACTGGATGATAGAAGTAAGTGTAAGTACAAGGAATGGGCTACTGTGTTATTGAAGAAGTTACATTGGAGCACATTGAAGGTGAGAAAGAAAATGTTCACCCTTGCACAGCAAAATTAAATTACTGTGTTCTCTGTGGTAAAAATGAATTATGAAGCATGTTTAAGAAATATTTCAGGCAGAAAAGATCTGGAAGCAGCAATATTGAGTCAAAAAGATAAGAAAAAATAATTTCAAGGATTTGTGAAAAAAGTAAGTCAAAGGCAGTATGACAAATAGCTCTGAAGACTGAAATAAAAGCTATAGAACAGAAATAAAAAAAACTCAAGCAAATTATACATAAATTCTAAACAAAATAACTGAAACCACATATTATCAGGTTGTACCCTACATTTGGGGGGGAAATTGAGAATGGTCAATATACAAACCTCTTCAAACATTAGTTGAAAAAAGAAGAAATGAAATTCAGTACTCAGGCAATAAAAGCAAGTCAGTTACAAGGAAATGAAAACCACATTTGTTAAAGAGAAGACAATGAAGCAACATACTTCAGATATTTATGAAAGAAAGAAGTTACAATATCATCTGTCAAAGTGCATTTCAGTGGAAAGACCAAACTGCTTTGAAAATGTGGTTTACATTTTTTCTCATGGCTATTTTCTGAGAAATTTACTCAAGAAAAAGTTTCAAACAACCAAAATGACCAGAGAAAAATTAGCAAATGAAATTATTGGATTAAATAATATTTACCTTTAGAAATAAGACGGCGGTGGTTGTCAGGTGACATCAAGCCATTCTGTAGTCAGGCGCCCCTGTGGGTCACGGCGATGTCCTGCTCTGTACTCACCATCGCTCTGTGTGTGTCCATCGCTGTAGCCACTGCGTAGACCCATCTCACGGAAGGTCTTCCTCTTTCATGCTGACACTGTTTCATCAAGTACCTTGTCCCTTCCCAGGGACTAGTCTCTGCTGACAACGTGTTCAGAGCATATGAGATGAAGACTTGCTTTCCTCATTTCCAAGGAGCATTCTGACTACATTGCCTCCAAGGTAGATTTGTTTGTTCTTCTGGCAGCCACCGTTTCAATATTCTTCTCCAAAGTCCTAATTCATATCCACTCATTCCTTTTTTTTTTCCTGTTCTTCTTCAGTCTTCTTTATTCAATGGCCAACTTTCTTTCTTTTTTTAAAAAAATCAATTTATTGGGGCTCATACAATTCATCACAATACATAGATCAATTGTGTAAAGCACATCTATACATTTGTTGCCCTCATTATTCACAAAATTCGTTTTCCTCTTGGGTTCCCGGAATCAGCTCATTTTCCTTTTTCCCCCTCCACCTCCCTTCCCCCTCTCTTCTCCCCCATGAACCCTTGATAATTTATAAATTTTTATTATATCGTATATTACACTGCCTGGCGTTTCCCTTCACCCACCCCTCTGCTGCCCGTCCCCAGAGAGGAGGTTATATGTAGCTCCCTGTGATCAATTCCCCTTTT
>NW_022107407.1:15403219-15456246 GCF_000313985.2 Echinops telfairi | reverse complement strand
TTTTGAACCATTTGTTGTTCCCTTTTCCCTAGGTTGGCCAACCCTCCTCCCTTCCCCTACCTCCCACATTCCCATGTCCCTCCGGGGCCATGGGTCCCTTTATTTTCTTCTCATATTTTTTTTCCCATTCATTCTTTGACACTGTCCAGCTTTCACATGCATGGGAGGTGATTGAGAATGCCAGGGCTTGGCTCAGGTGAACCTTAGTCCACAAAGTAACATTTTGCTCTTTAACATTTTCAATGGAGTATTCAGGATATAATGGAAATAACATTTAGGTGGGAAAGGACCCACTGTAAACCTGAATTTGAATCCTAATTCAAAATTATTGATGGTCTTGATCAAATCAAGCTCTGGGATCTGATCTCTACAATAGTAAAATGAATTAAATAAATGGTCTCATGTGGTCCTTTTATCCTTTTTATTGATTTTCATATTAGACTTGTTACATACTACAATTTATAAATTTATTTATCGATTAACAATAATTCATTACAACTTTTATCACATGTTAGTCTTTCACTTCTTTGACAATTTTGTCTCAATGGAATGTTGTAAAGAAATTTGCATTTTAGCATGGATGGTAGGGTTAATCCTTCCCATACTGATTTAAGAATAAATGCAAATGTTCCACTTTCCTTTCCAGACAATATGGATGTTACCCTTATTTTTAAAAAATGGACACTCCCGTAGGCAACCTCCTGTCAATATCACTGAGTGTCCTCCCACCCACAGGCATCATGAAATACCATAATAGAACAATCCTGCTTGATTGCTTCTCATTATTCCAACATCTAATAATAGATGTAGACTAATACATCTCATTTAAAATAATATGCATAGAATGAATATGCATAGAATATAAAGCGTCTGAGATTCTGAAGCTACATTACGATTTTTAAACTCTCATTTACCAAAAGCTTCTCTTCACAGTCTTTACACTAGTTGGATGGAGATAAAATAAGACGTTCTAAGAACACAAAAGAAGAAGAAAAATTTCCTAATATATAAATCTAATGGACAAAATTTCAAAGGAGCAATGGATAAGATATCTTCTTTCTTACGTAGTACCTAACCCCACCCTTCTGATATAATACATATAGCACATGGGGACCAGACACTGACAGCACCACCACTTGACATTTTCAGGCAAGAATACCCAGGACTAAGGGTGCAGATTGTAAATGAAACAAAAGACTATGAACTGAATTCACATAAGTACATTAGCAAAATAGCGATATAATACATATATAAAGTCTAGTGAAACACTCCCTTATACATTCCCATTTTAATAAGAATGAGTGAATGAGTAACTTTAAGATGGAATTATAGAATAAGAATATGAAAAATTTGCTTTTGTTTATTTTTCATATGCTTGTTTGTGCACATTATAAGGATGACAATGAAGTAACGTGCCCAGAGATGCATTTTGCATCCTGAACTTGGGAGTAAACTTGAGTGGTTGTGATTGGGAATATCTAAGATGTCAAATAAAACTACAGGCATGTGGTCAAGCATTGGCAAGAAAGGGAGCCTAATTTCTCCACAAGCTCAGAAAGAGGATCCAAAATATATGTATGCTATCTTACCATCATGTTTAAGTCACTTCATTGTGTAATATTTGTGTGTACAGATCAATGCTAATGCAAGAGACTTGTGCCTTGTCATGATTTTGATGAAACTCTTATTTCTCACTGAGGAGAAAATAATTCATTTATGTAGAAATACGTAAAATAAATAAATAAATAAGTAAATCAAACTTGAAAAATATATCAACCTTTGCTGCAAGTGCATCAAGATATTACAGAATATGTACGACTTGTTTAAGTCTTTGTTTTCTATATGCATTATGTATATATTTTAATATATAGATATATATTGTATGAATTTTCAACTATTCCAATGTATAAAGTATATTGCGAATTTACATGATAATTAGCAATAAAAAGAATATGTTGAAGATAAGATAAAATAATTTAAATGACATGATAATTGTTCAGGTTTATAAAGAAATTTACGAGGCACATATTACACATAGAATAAACTTTACAGTCAAAATCATTGTTACAAATTTTGAGTTTTAACAGGATAATTACTTACTATCAAGAATTGATCAAGTGTTCTAGTTTCTTGTATTTTTTTTATTATCAGCTTTGCTCTATTATCTTCAAACAAGTTTCCTTACAGAAATTTTTAATAAAGACATCAATTTTGTAAGGCTTGGTCTATTTAAAACTGGTCTATATTATCTATAGCCTATTGCTGTGATTCAAAATGAACACAATGGCAATGGGTTGGTTGAATAATTGTCTTCAGTTTATTGCAACTCATCCTCATATTGTGGTTAGCAGCCCAACGCATAACCCACTTAAACACTAGGCCTCCTATACACCCACTAGGATGACTAAAATGAAAAAAATAATAACAGAAAATGAAGAGATACAAGACAACAACCAAAACTCGCATACTTTTCTGGTGGCATTGTAAAAAATTATTTTGGAAAATTATGAATTAAAACATGTATCTATATAGCAATTCTGCTCCCAGGTTATTATACAAGAAAAAAAATAGAAAACATTTGTCTGCAGACCCTTCTCTGTACAAGAATGTTCATAGCAGCTCTATTCTTAGCAATAACAATCTAGAAACAGCTCAGGCTTCTATAAAAAGAAGAATGGATAAAATGGTATGCTCAACAATGAATTATTATTCAACAGTAATAATGAAGAAACCATTGATTATACTAAAGCTGGACAAAGCCCTGAAAACATTATGTTTAATTAAGTGAGACACAAAAGAGCCTGATTCCAGTGATGTGAAGTACTGGAAAAAGCAAATCATCTATAATAATTTTATGGTAACGGAAAGTAGAATATCAGGTACTTCAGACTACGAGAAGGGAGATTTCTTAGGAAGAAGTGTGTCCTCCTTTCTGGGTGATGGAGCTAGCGTATAACTTGATAGCTGTGTGGCCACTGGGCATACACATTAGTCAAAACTGTTAGGAAGAGATCAGATTTCAATGAATTTGAAATGATAAATAAAGCAGCGATACGGAGCCTCCCATTACGAGGTATGAGTTTTCTGAAGCCACTGTGGTTTTGGATGCTGGGAGGAGAGGAGGTGGTGGCCTGGTTGTCTGAGTTGTCCGAAGCTGAACTCCTTCAGGAAGATTCCTTATCACTGATGTGGAGCAGGCTGGAGGACTGGTGGGACCCCAGGGCGGTTGCACTCATAGAGGGTGGTGGCGTCGTTTTACTGACTTCTCTTGGAAGCATACCCAGTGAGGCTGACCTGCCTGCCATAGTGTGCTTCCGTGCTTCCTGCTCTAGAGCATAAGGCACACAGACGACTGTTTTTCCTTCCCACTCTGCAAGTGCCACATGAACGTGTAGAAAATCTACATTCCAAATCTCTCCGTCTTAACTCTGCCTCTGTCCTCTAAAGGCGCCAACTCATGCATAGCTCGAGTGTGCCCCTGGCAAAGAGCACACCCAGCCACCCACTGGAGTCCCAGTTGGTGTATTGCATGGGGTACAGGGAACCATTTGTGGGATAGCAGCAGCTCAGTGGTGAAGCTGCTGCAGGCCGAATGGATTTGGTTTTATTGGAGATGAAACCAGGATAGACCCAGCGGGGTTTAACAAGGAAGACTGCTTTGATTCTATGGAAAACACCCACAGTCTTTCCAGGCTCTCCATCCCACATTCTCATCAGAACTGCATGTGGCACGGGAATGTTGTCTGGCTGGGGTTCAGGTCGGATTTGCAGAGCCACAAACATATCTTCTCTAGGCTCAGTTTTTTGTTGGCTCTCTCTAAGTCTCTCTCTCTCTCTCTCTGGTATCACTTTCAACTTTAGCTGTTCTCTTTTCCAGTAGCCTCATTTCATCATCCACAGAATCCACTTGGGCAGTTCCAGGGAGATCAAGAAGAGAATTCCCTTCAACACTGCACTGCTGAGGATCCGAGCCCATAGGCTCTGCTGTTTCAATCCTGATGTCATTTGCCTGGGTCTCTGCACTTCCATTTCCAGCATGCTTTGTTGTTGGGCTGCTGAAGAGGAAGAGGAACTAGGTGCTGTTTCAGAGTTAGACTGGAGCTCAGCCACAGGTTCAGTGCTTCTTTGACAAATGCCAACTACTGTCAGCACCTTCACGATCTCGATTTTCTTCTTCAGTAGAGGCTTCGATAGCTGCATCTCCCATAGCAGACACAGTGGAAGTTACCCTTTCACATTGAGATACCTCTCGCTCTTCATGAGGTTGTTGTGAAATTTTCTGTTTATGCTGCTGCAAGAGGTTGTCAGGATTGTGCATGTTTTATAGTTAAAATAGAGGTTTTTACACTGAAGATCAATTTTGGTTCCCATCATTTTAGCAATTTCTGCGCAGTTAGGATGATGTTCAACCAGGCGTCTTTTTAACAATTTCAATTTCTTCTGTCCATAGAGAGGTCTCTATAAGCTCTGTGGGAAGGGGCGCTGGTGGCCATGGCAGAAGAGATGGAGGTTCTTTAGCGGCAGCTGCAGCCTCATTTGCCATAGACCTGGTGGTCCAGCCCTTAAGGCAGCCCTGGCTGGTGGCAATCTTTCAGGCCCTGGGTGTGGTCTGATCTCTCTCCTCAGTTTCTTCTGCTGTGTCTTCTGTCATGTCCATTTCCTTGGTATTTCTTTTAGAACCTTCCATCTCATTTTTTAGTTTTTCACCTTATTTTTCTCTTCCTTTTTTGCCCTTTATCTTCTTTTTCTTCTTGTAAAGGTCCAGCAATTTGCTGCTGATTTATTTCTCTGCATTCTTTCTTTCCATAATTTGTTCTTATGAAGGCTTTATAATTTCATTTTTCTTGGTTAGATAGTAATATAAACTCAATTCGAAACATTCTTCCTAAGGAAACAAAACAAAACAAAATAAAAACATTCTTCCTTTCCAAGCAGGATGCAATCAGTCCCAGGTTTTTAGATGTTGAAGAAACTTGTCCTGAGAGAATTCCTTCTCATGGTCAGTCCAAACCTTCATAGACTGCCTATATTTGCAGGCCTTCATTGGATCTTCCTTCAGTCCATTCAGGTTAACAAATGGCCCATCTTTGTTCTGCATCAAACATCATGTGTGGGGTTTCAGAGAGCTTTCATTTTTGGTTCTCATTATTCTCCTGCTCAGAGAGCCCATGAATAATATAGAAATCTCATGTCCACTCCCAGAAGTGGAGCTCCTAGCTCCCTCCCGCCCGCTCTTTGAAAGCTCTCATGCTGCTCTCTGTGAGCTTTCCCATTCCGGAAGCAGCTTGTCATAGCACTCCGTTGCTCAGCTTTCCTCAGAGGATTATTTTCTACTCTGTAGACCTTTTTCTCCCAAGCCTCCAGGAACTGATCGTGTTAACAGGTTTTTTTGTATTCTTTGTTGTCTTACATGATTCTTCTTTTAAAAAAATAAATTGAGTTTTCTCCTTATCAGCCATTTTTTCATCAAAGGCCTTGCAAGTACTCCAGTCTTGGTCCACCTTGGCATCTGATGACTTGTTACACAGTGGCATTTCAACTTTGGGGCCAAGACCTTCAAAAATGTGGGTGCTTCTTCTCCCGTTTTTTCTCAATTGTTTGTAGCCTAGGACTCTTTCCAGTTGTTCTGATGTGACAGACTCCCCTATTCTCATCAGAATGATTTGGGTGATACCACGGTGTTCCTGCTCCACTCCAGGAAGGGACACAAGCCTTTGGGGCTCCTCTTTAAGCTGCTCTCTTTCTGTTTAAGAATGTGTTGCTCTACTTTTGTAGTGTCTCGATCCACATGATCCATATTCTACATTAACCCTTTCTTTGAAACTTCGGAGGGTGAGATAGTTTGGTCATCTCCACATAGTTACCCAGAAAATGGAGAAGTTGGAATTTCATGTTTGCCTCCAAATAAATGTTGGATCCTTCGCAACAGAATCTCTTTACCCGTCTGGCAGTAAGTACATTACAGATAAGATGGCAGCACTGACATGCTGAAAATGGAGATCAGAAACCTGCTCTGGTTATGGGTGCTTTGATGCCAGTCAACCAGGATCCTCCTGGCATGGGCCAGGGTGAAACTGATCATATGCAGTTCTCATTTCTTGAGGCCTGTCAGAATTTGTATAAAGTTCTGTACAATGAAGGTCATCTTTGAAAGAGTTGCTGCTTCTGCTGCTATTAAGAATTGTAACCCCTGACTCATTTCAAGGGACTGCATATTCTTGCTGGTGAGGAGTGCTCACAAAAGTGTGCTAGGACAGAGAGCAGAGAACAACTTCACTGTGCTGTGCTGAAGGCTCCTTGGCTGGGAAGATAACCTGAACTTGTTGTTATCAATAAAGAAGTTCTCACTAGGCTGTGAGTTCAAGTCCAATAATCAATCATGTTCCTAGGAAACCACCTTGGTGGGGGGTGGGGATGGGGCTCTAGGACATGGGTCGTTGGTCCCTTCACCTCTCTCGTCTGACAGGTGGCAGCTGTGGTGGCGGAGGCAGAGGCGGACCCTTCCAGCAGAGACAGTATAGACAATGTGGTGCTCAGCGGGACTGAATGCAGCTGTCACCAAGCACTGTACCGCTAGGGTATGCAGCCCTGCATGCTCCAGGCCTAACCCCAGGCCTGGGAAAAGGTGATTCACTGTTATTTTGATTAGCATTAAGTGCAGTAACGTTTGCACAGCTCAAACACTCCATAGCATCTGTAAATTTACTCAGTTGGCATCCATGCATTAATGAGTAAGAAACTAATGTCAATCCCTCTATGTGTGATATTCAGCATCTTCCTGCAGGATAACTTAGGTACCACACTACCTGATATAAATCAAGAGATAGTAAGGGATACAATTGTTAATTTGTATTTAAGAATGTCATGTGCTGTCATAAATGAACAGAAATAAAAATTACAACGTACATGAGGGGGTTCCCAAAAGAAACTGGAATTGTGGTGGGTGGATCAAAGCTTTCAGTAGTACACATTTTCCCACTAGGTGAGCATTCTGCAACTTGCTCTGAGTTAGCGCATCCAGTGGCATCACCTAGGAAGGTTCTCTCTGGTCACAGTGAATTTTTTCATAAAAGCAGTTTCACTCGAACCTCCTTTTTTGTGATGGCCAATTTAAGAAAACAGCTTGTGGGTGTGAAATTTCATTTCCTGCTCCAAAAATATGCCACAGAAACTGCTGTGATATTGAACACAGCTTACAAGGACAGTGCTATGGTAAAAATTCAAGTGTACAAGTGGTTTTCTCATTTCAAAAAAGGTAAAATGTTGATTGATGACAAACCTCATTCTGGACGTCCATCAACTTCTGGAACACATAAAAATACTGACTAAAAGTGCATTTGGAGTTTGCTCCACCAGGTCAGACTGTTACTTAAGCTTTCTATTTAGAGGTTTTGAAAAGATTTGCATAACAGTGTGTGACCAAAAAGGCCTGATTTGTGACAGACAGGGGACTAGTTTTGCCACCATGACAATGCATCTGCTCATGTAGCCATCTCATTGTCAGTTTTTGGCAAAAAAAACCAGCATGCCTCTGTTGCCCAACACACCTGACTCACCTTACCTCCCTCTGTGTGACTTCTTTTTGTTTCCATGAATGCAGAGGATCATGAAATGACAGCAAACTGATAACATAGAAGAGGTGAAGGGGAAAAAAATGGAGGTGCTGTCAGCCATCCAAACAGATGAGTTTGGAAAATGTTTCCAAGAATGAATCCAATCACAGATTTGACAAAAGTGTTAAGTATAATAGAGAGTAATTTGAAGGTAATAAGGTTGTTTTGTAAAAAAATAAAATTTAAATACATAGATTTGAAAAAATCCACAATATCATACAATCTCCTACTAATATTCCCTCAAGTAAACATGAAGGCAAGTGACAATATTGCTATGAAATCATAGAAATCATTATTACACAAATATATGCTATGACATTTTCAATATCTTCACATTTATGGGTAGGTTCTACATTTAATAAAGAAGACAGAATAATTTATATATTTGAATTATAGTCTTGGTAGGAAATATTGACTATAATATGGATGGTGAGAAGAACAAAGAGTTTGTCTTGAAATAAGTACAGCTCAAATATTCATTAAAATGGTGTTTGACAAGATTATTTCCCATGTATTTTGGAAAAATCAGTCCCTTGGGAAGGACATCATTATTGGTAAAGTAAAAGATCGAGAAAGAGGAAGCCCCCAAATGAGATGACTTGACACAGTCGGATCAACAATGGAATCAAATATAAAAGTAATTACAAGGATAGCGCAGCACTGAACAGTATCTCATTGTTGTATAGAACGTTAAACTTCTTACTGGTATCTAATAACAACATATGTCCATAAATACATCTGTACTCTGAGAGAAGAGATCATGTGTGCTATGATTTTGAGAGCACGTTAATTTTTACAGTAAGTTTCAAAGTACATGTATTTGAATAGCAATTAAATAGATTTTGTGTTAAACTGGGGTTTCTACAAAAACAGACATTCACGTGTGCATGAAATTTATATCTGTAATTTAAAAAGAAATTCAAAAGTGACTCCATAAAAAGCTTCCAAGGCTGTAAATATTTATAGGAGTAGTCAGCCTCATCTTCCTCTGAAGGAGGAGAGGATGCGTCAGAAAAGCCGATCTGTGGTTAGCTGCCCAAGACCACACACTTAGCCCACAGTGCCACAGCCTCTTGCTCTCGCTCTCAGATATTTCTATCTAACTTAGTAAAACCACTTGAGAGAATTATATTAATTGGCTCTGTCTAAAGATTCTTTAAAACAACTCACAGAATGTTTAAGAAACTTGCCAAAAGCTTGGGGTTTGCATAAGACAATCTGGCTGTAGATTCAATTGTTCTAACCACATTGTGTTAAAACTCCTTTTGTAAAATGACTTTTGAGAAAATATGGTTTGAAGCTTACTCTGAAATTTAACTTATTCTGGAAACCACATGTGCATGCTCTCTACTCTGAGTCTCAAAATACCCCAAAAGGGTAAAAAAAATCAATAAACTGCTGAGGCTCGATCTATACTGAACAATTGTAAAAAATTGTTACCTTTTATCAAATTTCTTTGGCTAATTGTAACACATTCTCCTTCCAAATGTATCTGTCAAATGCTTCACTCCAGTGACTTCTTTCTTTTCCCTAGTAGACCATGGGGGGCATCAGACATCGATTAAGCATTCTTTATACTTGGCTGGTATACAGTCATCGATGTTAGATTACAAAATCTAGAATAGCAGGAGATTTGTCTACTAAACTAACTTTGTACAAAGTTGAATAGGGTTCATGAGAGCTAATTAAGACTGCTGTGATGGTAACTTGGGGAGTACAAGGCAACACAGTAACCTTATGAGTAATTGCATGAGATGGATCAATCAATTATTTTGCAAATTTTATCAGAGGAAGACTGGATTTCTATTTGTGTAGCATTAATTTGAGTACATATCTCACTGTGCATGTAAGCAATAAAAACTCTAGAATTGCCCTGATGCCACCTTGAAGGGAGCACTAATGGCTTTCATTTTCTATGAAGAAGTATTCTCTTTATGCGAAAATGATCATATTATCTAGTATATTAGAGTATTAAGCTTTTTAGTACTAGTCTTAAATTTGGTTCTTCATTACTGTGCTTCTCCTTCAAGTTCCAGAGCCTTTCTTCTAATCGTTTGAAAAAATGGTTATATTTAATTAGATTTACATTAAAATTGTCCAGTCATGCTTACAACACCAGCACAAGAGAAGAAAGAACAATAAGTGGAATTAAGAAAAGCATTTTAATCTATATTTTAATAACCAGTAGGCATGATGACTTTGAGCAAGTCCAGTCAAATATCTGTACCACATTATGCTGTTCATTTATTTACCTATTTAAATCTTAAAATTAGCAACTAAATACTGCTGTGCTTTCACATGTAAAGAACTCAGAAGTCAACCTCACAAGAAAAAAGATAAATAAATTGAAAATTAATTACTTTACGTCATTCACCATGTTAAGGTCACAAAGTAGATTATCTCCACAAAACTGTGAATATAGTTAATCAAATCAAGATCAGTTTACCAGGAACCCTAAAGGACAATTGACAAACTGCTAGCTGTTAAGGGTGTACTTTGCTGTGATAGTGGGTATTGAATTGGGTTACTAAATACAAGTTCAGCAGTTCAAAACCACCAGCTGCTCCTTAGGAGGAAGATTAGGCTTTCCGTTTCTGTTAAGACTTGACAGTTTAGGAAACCCACAGCTCTACTTTGTTCAACAGGGTCAACATGCATCAGGATCAAGTCAATGTCAGTGAGTGAGGAGTGTGCTCACTTGAGATGTCAAAACTCTGGGTAGGTCAGTTTTAAAGTGCCCCCCCTTCCCAACACACACACACACACACACACACCTACACTTCCATAGGTTTTACCTCCAGGAGTCCCATAAGTTCTCACTGTGAAGATTGGAAGGAGGAAACCTTTTGTTTGGGGCTGGGGAAGGGGAAATGTATCCATTTTGAAATATGTTTTTAAGGGGATGTGGAGTAGATATTTTGGAACACACCCAGAGCATTCTCTGTAACAACGGCCTACCCTCAAGGGAACCATGGGGACCTTATCTAACCATCTTTGTGGTGTGTGTGAGAGGGGAGCAAAGGAAGGCCAATAAATAATTATTCGCTCCATAACCCAGAGAATCAGGACCACTGAAAACAAAATCAACACCAAAAGACTAAAACACACACACAAAAGAAGACTTTTTTTGCACAAGTCTAAAAAGAATACTCCCCATCCCCAGCATCTTACTACCAGCTGGTAATGAGATGTTAGTGATGGGAAGTATTTACCGTACTTCCACATGGTAAATATCATAAAACAGTGGATTGCAATTGAGAGAGCATTAAGATATAGGCTTTATTTTTCAAAGAATTCTTAGGGAAAACCAAAGGCAACGTGAAAGTAAAACAACAACAAAAAATAAACAAAACATGGAAATGAAGCGTCTGACATCACAAAAAGCACAGTTAGCCAGAATAATATAAACCCCAATTACTAAATTCATACATAACATGGCTATCCCTGAAGACAAAAACCTTATCAGGCATGATAAAAAGTTATATATATATATATATATATATATATATATATATATATATATCTGAAAAGGCAAAGCAAGCATCAGATTGAATTCTTATCCATATGTGTGTTGGCTTTCAAAGCAAGCATCAGATTGAATTCTTATCCATATGTGTGTTAGCTTTCAAAGCAAGCATCAGATTGAATTCTTATCCATATGTGTGTTAGCTTTCAAAGCAAGCATCAGATTGAATTCTTATCCATATGTGTGTTGGCTTTCCCCATTAACTTATTATCCAAATTTGCTTTTCATTGCCATTACTGAAAATATGGGAACTGTAAGGATTTTTCCCTTCGCACAGGTACTATGTTACATTTTGTCAATGGAGTCACTGGAAAGACCTTGTATGGGGAAGGGGACTATTTTCCTAATCCTAGTGTGCTCTCATTATTTCTTACTCCTATGATCTGGCTGCCAGCAGCGCAAGTGTGGTTTGTTCAGGGTGCTCACCTACATTAAGAGTTTCCGATTACATGACAATGGTCCAACTGAGTGCCCACATTCACACTGAGCTTCCTAGGCGCATTAGCCACTTCCTTCCCAGCCGCAACCGCCACGGACTCTACGAGGCTGAGTTCTACTTCCCAGTCAACATCCACTTTGCTGTCTTCTAGTTTTAGTCTATCAGGAACCTAGTTGGATGCTTCCAGATGGATAGTTCCGGTCTAAATTTCCATGACTCACGCTTTTGTCAGAAGATTACGAGCCAATCAGACTTAATTTATAGAGGCAACTCTGTCATCGAGAAAGCAATTCATACTAAAGTCTGAATCAGTTGATATACTATTGCTCTGCCTTAAGTTAGTCTTTAATGTTTCCTTAATACTTAGTTTTTGTTTTATCTAATAATGAAATATTGATATTAAAATCTCCTTACTTAAATAACTGTGTTTTATTTCTCCTGATTAGACTCTGACTGATAATAGAATTTATACCAGAGTGTACTTTCAGGAGACAGTTACACAAAGGAGATTTTAGAAACTGATTTGATCAAACTCTTGGCCTCGAGCACAATGATGACCTCTTTTCTAGTGAGAAATGGAATGTCAGTAGGGCATCTTGTAGCATCTGCCTCAACTAAGCATTTGCACCACACCTCAGCTTTCATTGGTTCAAGCAATATGAATTTTCAGATTATCTGGAAGTTTTTTAATAAATATGGGAATTATGCTATTTTCAGCTTTCTATATCCTAAGTGGAAACTCCAAGTGAATTTAATAATTAGTATTTGGGAATAATTGTTTTTACTTTAACTCCCAACTGTGGAGGGCTTTCCTTGTGCACACTGTAAATTTATAAAATTTTATTTGAACTCTTAATTCTTGGAAGTTTTTTTTCCTCTGGGAATTCTTAGAAGCTTGGTTTTAAATGAGCAAAAGAAGTTTGTTTTCATTTTGCTTTGACTAGGTGCATGATGGTAGTTTCTCAGGATCTGTTCAAACTATTTTGTTGGTATATATATTCCTAGAAGTTATGAATTCATGACCCAACACCATGCAAAAGTGGGTGTTCTACTCAGGTAGAGAAGAGTATACCACTTGAGATGTACAGATTCTTTGGTTAGAAAAAAAAGCTTTAAAATCTCAGTGGCTTAATACTACCCAAATTATATATTTTGCTCAGTTGACATGTCCACGATGGTTGACAGGAGCTTTATTCATGGAATTGCCTTAGAAATTGAGGCTGACTTGATTTTTGTAAGTCCTGCTGTCATCACCTCAGTTATTTGAAGACAGAGTTACCAGATTAACATAAACTCTTAAATCTTTTCTCTGGGATAAAGTCATATCAATCTTGTTCATACTGCATTTTGAACACGGTTTTCTTCATCATTAAAGGTCTAGTAGTAGTTGCCATATTTGGTATTAGCTGAGTGGCAGTTTTTATACAATCTGAACATCCCCTGCACATATGTGATGGGGTCAAATGTCAAACAATAAAAATATTCTCTTCAGTATTAGTTGAAAAGTCCACTGCTCATTGTCAATACCAAATCTAATGCTTTAAGAACTCACCTTACAGAGACATTTGTACATTTTTATGAGTCTGCAAGTATTTTTTATTCTGGGTAAAATCTGTACGTCTCAGAATTTTCCCACTGTGCCTATCAAGTCTCTGAACTGGCTACTAGCAAATATTGAAGAAGAAAATGAAGAAATGTCTTGGAGAAAGAGAGAGACTGAGAAAAAGAAACACTCAAGACTTACACAATTTATTTCTTAGCAATGTCAGGAAGCACTTTTTTCTCCTTCTTCTTAAAAGTAATTAAAGAAAGCCTAGTGGTATAACACGTAAAACTTTAAGCTAATAACAAAAAAGTTGACAATGACTCATATCAATTTTGTCATCTAGTAAACCTTATGGAGTAGTTCTAGTTTGTATATAGAGTTGTTATGATTTGGAATTGACCTAAAAGTATCTAGAAACAACAAAAAACATATATGATTCCATTAAGTTTTAAAAAAATATCTTTATTGGGACTGTTTGATCTGAGAATCAATGACAATTTGATGCTACAGTAGCACATATCTTCATTAAAATAAGGATGTGCAGAGATGGAATGCTCAGTTACCAGCAAATGTTCAGTTATTAGTTTTAGACTCAGAAGTTTTATGTTCATCCACTGGGGTAAGATTAACATTAATAATATTTTTTATTAATTGTGTTGTCACACAATTAATTTAATTGCTTATCATGATTGGTTTGCTAATATGAGCCAGGTATTTAGAAAACTAAAAATATCATGAAATTACATGTGTTTGCACACCTATGTATACCTTAAAGTATGACTTTTTTCCCCTCAGCATTAGAATGATGGTAGTGAATTCTAGTCCAAAGCATTAAAATAGAAAAGAAATTGTAGAACTTTATTGGGTAGAAATTTAGACTACATTCTTTTATAAGGTAAGCTTGGGATAAATTCATGATATGGAAAATTCTTTAGTATTTACTATCATTAACAACACCCTACCACCACCATCTTCTCTCCCACTGCCGGCACCTCCTACCTTCAGACATATCCCAGGCTAAAGTCTTAATTTTAACACACAAGTTCAACATGTCTCCAGAGTTTTTCACTTTAGAAGATATAGTACATCGTTTTTAAATAGTCCATAACAATCTCTCTCACCCATGTGCCCTGTGGCAATGTGACTGACACTCTTTCCATCATCAAGAAACGTTATCTTTTCTAGAACTACATTAATGAACAATAAGAGACCTCTGGAGCAAGAGGATCATAATGAGAATGAAATGATGTTACATATTCTTGTTCCAATCAACATTCCAGTTTCATGCAGCCACGTGTGAGTAGTTGAGAACAGAGAGCAGAACCAGCCATTTGAGCCTCAGCAAACCAAATAATTGTGTGAAATAATTGTTGTTTATAGTCAGTAAGTGTTAGTGTGGTTTCTTATTCTGTGATAGAGCAACAACAACAACAAAAACAATCTTCAAAATGCAAGGGCATTTTTAGGCTGGTTGACTAGCAGGGGTCCTCACACCTTTTTAATAGAGGGCCAGTTCACTGTCCCTCAGACCCATTGGAGGACCGGACTATAGTTTAATAAAAAAACTATGAACAAATTCCTATGCACGCTGCACATATCTTATTTTGAAGTAAAAAAACAAATGGGGCAAAAACACCTTGAGGGCTGGATAAATGTCCTCGGTGTGCCGCATGTGGCCCGCAGGCTGTAGTTTGAGGACATCTGGTAGAGGAACATATTCATTGACAGTTATATGTATGAGAAAGAGCTTCATATCAAGGAGTAATTGGATATCGAGAAAATATTTCATCCCAGTCCAAATCAAGTCCATAAATCCAATTACTAGTCCATAAATCCCTCTTCAGACTCATGAAGCAATGACGCAAAATGCAGGAAGATCACAGGCTGGTGTCCTGTGGATCCAATGGCAGTGGGCACATCTCTAGGGATCCCACAGGAAGGTGAAGGCAGAGAGGGATCTGGTGGGAGGGGATTACCAGGACCCTCCTTAAGAGAAAGTCATGCCCACGAGACAGCACCATCAGGCGGTGAACCAATTGTCAGGCTACACTCCACTCATATCTACTTATAGGTACAAAGTTGGCACACAAAACCTAACTATCACAGGCATGCAGTTATGATGATGTCATTGTTGAGTTCCATCCAGTAGATTTTTGACTTATAATGGGTTCATGTAACTGGGTAGAAGTTCCTTGTAAGGTTTTTTCTTAGCTGTTATCTTTAAAGAAGCATATCACTAGGTCTTTCTCCTGCATATTCACCTCATGGATTTGAACCACTAACCTTTTGGCTAGCACTCTGGTGTTTAATAAATATAAAATTGATGTATTACTTTTTCCTTCTTTAATAACCATATTTTCAACACTGTTATAAAGATCTTACAAGTCAATGTCTCTGGGTTTGTAGCTTAACAAATTAACTCAAATTATTTATGTAGTAACTAAGTAAAATTCCATGTGTGATATCTTTTTCCATTATATTTTAATTTTGAAATTAAGAAGTAATTTGATATAAATTATTTTTCAATCAGAATTTTTGAAATTACTGTATCTAACCATTTAAAATACTTTGATAGAAAAAACAAAAAGGGCTAATGCAAATACTTCACATTATACTCATGTTTTAGTTAGGAAAATAGATGTTTATATGGATAATAGTAATCTGAATTAAAAGGTGACAATGTCCTAAAAGTAAGTAATAGGATTATTAAATTATTAATGAATCATCCATCTACATTGCATACCCATCAATTTCCTCTGAACATTATGCTAGGTCTAATCCTTGTGTACTTCATATATTCCTATTAACATCTCACAGATAGATCAATTGAATCTTGGTTTTCTGTAGCTAAAAGTGAAAGAGTTAAATTTGTACCAAGGTATATTGACCCTACATTCTGAAACACTTGCCACAGTTTTCAGTCTTGACCCTCATACTTTTAGATTTCCACCCATCTATCTTCAGAATTCAAAGTTAATATTTCTTAACAAGGGGATCTTTATATACAATAAGATTTCTTTAAACATAGCTATCCATACTTTCTCTGTACAGAGACATTTGAGTACCAGGCAATGAATTGAATGCTCACCCCATTTTGTAATTCATAAATATATGTGACTAAAACTTCCATGTTGAAACTATTGTATTTAGCAAGTACGCTGGTTTTGATATTTATTTTTAAATTAATTTAGCACAATCTTATTTTTTCAAGCTATACTCAATCTATAGGTGTGTAGTATGGTTCGCCTCCACCAGTTGCTCCAGCGAAGATAGATGTGGCAGTCCACGCCATAAACACTGCAACTTTGACACTGGACGTTATGGTACAGTTTTACTCTGTCCTGTAAGGTTGCCCTGGTGACATAGCGGTGCATTGGGCTGTGACCCACAAGGTCAGCTGTTGGAAATCACCAGCCACTCCGCAGGATAAAGATGTAGTTCTCTATTCCCATCAAGTTACAGTCTCAGAAACTCTCAGGAGCCATTCTACCCTGTCCTGCCGTCCCGCATTGTCCCTGTGAGCCAGTATGGACTCGATGGTAGTGTATCTGGTTTGGATTTCAGAGGTCTGTCATGAGCTGGGATTGATTTGATGGCAACAGGTTTCAAGCTCCTTTTGTGCTTCAATGTAGAATTTTGCTCTGCAATAAGTTTTATATTGTGCAGTACACTGTTGTCAAGTAGCAATACATTACTACTTTCTAAATATGGTAGGTAACACTAAAGCTAGCTGAAGCTACCCATCTTGGATGATGAAAATATTTGTTCCCTTTTCTTCTCTGAATTTTGAAACACCTGTTCCATGTCCAGGAATAATTCCATGTCCAGGAATGATTAGGTACACTTTGAGGGATGTAGGTATCGAGGTTTCCTTCTAAATACAGAAGTTGATTATGGGGAATATTAACAGCAATGATATAAGAATAGTGTCAGTTCTCATGGAGGCAGCAATTACTGACAAAGAAAGCTGGGGAGCTGAGACCTGCCATTCATGAACGAGCAAGAAGCGTTCTCTCCAGATTACAGAGGTGAAGCTGACAGGATGACAGCAAAAAGGCGAAATGATTTATTCCAGTAGGGTTTTTTTAAAGAAAAAAAGCTGTTAAATAAATCTCTAAACTCTGAAAGAGTGACATTACTAAAAAATGAGAAAAGAAAACGTATAAGGGACAATCAGACACACGAATGACAGGCTCTACAGCATGACCATTCCCACATGCTCAATCTACAATACTTAGAAGAAAACTAAGGTTCACAAGAGGGCCAGTTAGGATCCGTTTCCTTGTTTTAATTCAGAAATAAGAGCATTCAATTGGGTTTACAAAATATGGTAAAACTGATATTAAACACTTTTGATCATAAGGAAAATGTAAAATCACCATTATTATCCTAATAATGTTGCCAATTAAAAGATATATAATTTTTGCCACAATGTTAGATTTGCTAATTCTAAAATATAAAAGATTAAAGTGTTTTTGCTTAATGAAGACTGGAATATATGTACTATATATGTACTTAAGGAACCGTGGTAGAGCTGTGGGATTAGCTTTGGTCTGATAAGTACAAGGTCAGCAGTTCAAGCCCATCAGCTCCTCAATGGGAGAAAGATGAGGTTGTCTGATCCCAAAAGGATTCACAGTCTTGGGAATCTGGAAATATAGCCGGTTGCTGTGCTCTGGAATAGACTCAGTGGAAGTGGGTTGAGTTTTTGCACGTGATAGGCGTCTATATTATACATCACAGGAGTGCTGGTGGTGTGGTTCCACACGGGGGCTGCTCATGACACGGTCAGCATCTAGAAACCACCTGCCTTTCCAGTGGAAGATTAAATGGGCCTTTTACTCGCCCAGAGTCATCGTCTTAGAGACTCCCAGGAGCAGTCTGCCCTGTCCTTTAGTGTCGAGATGAACTGGCATCCGTTCTATGACAGTGAGTTTGGGTTTTATATTATACATGGACATATACAGGGAGACTTCAAAATTCACAGAAAAGTTACATATTCCTTTTACATTCCTTTTCCATCATATTATATATACATATATGTATACATATGCACATATATATTTTTCTCCTAAATAGATACTTTCAGACATTTATTTTTCCTATAATCATTAATTCCTATAGCCAGGAGAGAAATTTAAAATACCATGAAGACTGAGAGTGAATATTAACAATATGTTAGCTTTGTTCAGGATGAGGTGCTTCTGGTAAATATCAGTTTCTCAAACATCCCTTTTACACAAATACACACACACATGCATAATGGAATGGTGGAGTCATGAAAAATAATATATAAATTAATCAAGGTGAATTTTACTAGAATGATAAAATAAATTATGTACATGATTATTTTCATAATTGATTGATAATATTGATAATAGTAAAAATAAACCAATAGAAGCAGCATTCAAGAAATTGAACAGTATATTGCATTCAGCAAATCTTCTGCAAAACACCTCTTCAGCGTTTCAGAAATCAAAGGTGGAACTTTGAAGATTAAGGTGAGCTGGTCCCAAGCCGTAGGATTTTCAGTCATGTCACATGAATGCAATAACTAGGTAATGAATGAGGAAGACTATAGAATCATGGATGCATTTGAATTCTCATGTTGATGATGAATAGTGTATATAGAGGGATTACAGAAGAACAAACTCATTTGTTTTGGAAGGGGGACAACCAGAGTGCTTCCTAGAAGTGAGTATGGTAATACTTTCTGTCACGTACTTCGGTCATGCTATGAGGAAGGAGTGGTTTTTGGAGAAGGACGTCATGCGTGGGTTAGTAGAGGTCAGCAAAAATGAAGAAGCTGCTCAAAAGGAGGATTGCCATGGTGACTGCAACGCTGGACTCAAATACAGCGATTGTGTGAGGCTAGTGTAGGATCAGGCTGTTGTACATAAGCCAGTAGGCGTTAGCACTGACGCAGTCACTCAACAGGAAAAGCATCATGAACAATGCAAGGTGGTACTTAACCTTCACCAATCTTTCCCTTCTCCAAATCAACTATGACTCACAGCACTCGTTTTCCCCCTGTAATTTCCCATGCAGCTCCTTTCTGTTCGGAGTCTGGTGCAGCCCGTGTAGCAAACAAATGTGATGGACATGATGTTATACGCCCAGCCGACAGTCAGAATTAATTGTCAGCCATTTAAATGAGCTATCTCAGATGACCAACATGATCCAACATTGCTCTCACTTCACCCCAGCTGTCATCTAACAGCAATCATACGAACATTAAGTGAGAATCACTAAGCAAAATTCAATCAGCAGGAAGAACTCTAGGCTCTCACAAACTGTTTCTAGGCACGGTTTTGAAACAGTTGTTACACAGAAATAGGCAACTTAAACACAAGGGGCTCATGGCCACATCTCAGAGTAATCTCACACACTCTAGTGTTTAAATTCATCCTACAAACCGTTTAAGCAGTAGGGGCAATGTAATATTGTGACCAGCAGCTTGTGTTATTGTGTGTGCCCTCTAGTCAATTTTGAATTCATAATGACCCTGTAGGACGAGTGTAACTGAGTGTAAATGACCCTGTAGGACGAGTGTAACTATAGAGTGTAAGCTCTATAGAGTTTCTTTGGCTGGGATCTTTTTGGAAGCAGATTGTTAGATTATTTTCTTCTGCTGAACAGATGGTGCTTTTGAACAATCAACCTTTTACTTAGCAGAAGATCACTACACCACCAGGGCTGGTTTTTAAAATGTTAATTTTCATGAGAATCATTATTTTTGTTCAGTGGGTTTGCAAATCTAGGTGATGGACATATTTTTATATTTCTTATTTCATTGTGAATTAGGTGGAAGTTTACATATGAGATGCTTGTTTTTGCATTCAACATTTAAACAATTTATCAAACTTCCCTACAACTTGCTCTGTTCCACCACGCTCTCTTTTCCCCATCTTGTAGTATTAATCTTCACACCCATCTGTCTTCTAGTTTATTGCTTCCCTTTTCCACTCTTCCTCTACCACCCCGGTAATTATCAAAGTCTGTTTCTTTTGGTATAAAAACTTTTCCTGTCAGTTTCTGAAATATCAGTACTTTCATTCAATATTTGTCTTTGTGCTTTTTAGTAACTTCACTCAGCATCATGTCCTTTAAGTCCACCCATGTCATGAAGTGTTTCACTGTTATACCATTATTCTTTAACCATGGGTAATGTCCCAGCTTGTGTATGCATCAAAGTTTATTTATCCATTTTCTGCATATAAACATTTAGATTGTTTCCATCTTCCTATACTGTGCATATGCTGAGATGAATGTGGGTGTGCATAGGTCTGCTCATATTATGTTCTTTATTTCTCTAGGGGATTTAAGCAGAGCTATTGCTGGGTTATCTAGTACTTCTATTCCCAATGTTTGAAGAAGCAAACATTTTCCAGTGCTTTAAAGTCCCACCATAAGTGTATGAGGATTCTAGTCTCTCTGCACCCCTTCCACTGTTTGTTGTTTTCTGCTTTTATGAACTATGCTGTCATTATTGGAGTGAGGTTATTGATAGCTCACTGTTTTATTTGTACCTCTTGGAAGGCTTGTGACACCAAGCATATATATATATATATGGCCATACAACTCTTATCACAATCCATACATACATCAATTGTGTAAAGCCCATTTGTACATTCGTTGTCCTCATCATTCTCAAAACATTTGCTCTCCACTTAAGCCCTCAATGCACTTTTTTGGTGAAACATCTGCCCATGTCCTCTATCCAGTTTTTGATGAGATCTATGCTGGACATTTTTTGGTGTGAGTTTTTTTTAATGACTAGATCTTATTCTTATTTTGTTATGGCTTTGCTCAGGGTTTTTTGTTTTTATTTTATTTTTTATGTCAATTTATGTTATTGTGAAGTAGTGTGTTTCTAGAAATTTTTCCATTTCTTCTAGATTTCACAATTTGTTGGAGGACAGTTCTATTTTATGTTTCCGTATGGCTTCTAATTTTCCATGAAATTTGTCAGACTTCTCCTGTTGTGTTTTTCCGAACTCTTCTATAATGTTTTCTGTTGTGTTTTTTTAACTCTTGAAAATTGTTAGTCTATTAGTCTGCTTTAAATACTTAAGAATCCTAAGAATTATTCTTCTGTATTCTTTTCTGGTAGTTCCAATGCTTTATTTTTCTTAGGGAGGTCTTTGGTTCCATATATCTGATATTTGTTTGTGCTACTCTCGTTTCTTTGTCTGAGCTGTAATTGTCTGATGCCTCTGAAATAACATGATGTTTGTGTTAGTGTGTTAGTCTGGGTAGACTAGAGAAACAAATCCATAGACACTCATATGTGTAAAAGAGAGCTTTATATCAAAGAGTAATTGTATATTGAGAAAACATCCAAACCCAGTCCAAATAAAGTCCATAAGTCTGATATTAGCTGATATGTCTCATATCAGTCTATAAATTCCTCTTCAGATTCACCCAACTGTGCAACAATGCAGAACAGAGGAAGATCACAGGTCAGAGGGTGGAAAGTTGTGTGGATTCAGTGGCGGTGGAAGCATCTCAGTGCTGGCATGGGTCTCTACATGGCTCCTTCAGGTTCCAGGCTCTGGCTCCCTCTGCTTGGCTCCATGTGTCTTGTCTGCAGGAAGACGAAGCAGAGAGTGAGTGTGGGTCTGGCCTCCAGTAAGTTATTATCTCTGTAGAACCTCCAAATGAGGTCATCAACCTGTGACCTGATTAACAAGCTAAACCCCACCCCTGCACTCGTAGTCTCAAGTTGACAACAGATTATGTAACTACCACAATGTTTTTTATTATTTTATTTCAAAATGTATGTACAATGGTTGATTGAGTGGTTCTGGAGTGGGAAGAGGCAGAGAACATAGGATTTCTTCTATGTCACAAAATGCTGAGTAATTACAGAAAATCACAGCTGAAGGATAGTTGTAAAATGGACTAAGACTACCCCTTTGTACAACTGGAATATTACATCATTACGTAACTGTCAGAAACCTGAAAAGCATGGCTCAAGTAAGCTTATACTTTTACCATCACAAGTTTCATACCCCTTATTTGTATTAGTAGCAAGCAGTCTAATCTCATTGGGGTGCCGCAAGCACCTTACTTGAAAATTCCCAGGCATCGTGTGGGAATCACAAATACTGTGACTAGAATAGCCAAGGTAACTTATTTATTGAACTATACTCTTCCACTCAGCAATCCCATTCCTGGCTGTTCAACCTAGAGAAATTCTATTTTCTTGTGTTCATTTCTAATCAAAACATATGTGCATAAATGTATACAGTAGCTCTCTATATAATTGACAAAATCCCGATGCAACCTAAATGTCTTCTTTAGGTAAATTAATAAGTGTTTCAGTGCTGTATTTATGAATGGAATACCACTCAACTATAAAGAATAATAGGCATGCAAGTTTTTTACAAATCTCAAAGGCAGTATGGTGAATAAATGAAAGCAGCTTACACTGATTGTTTGCATTACAATTTCATCTATATAACGTTCTTGGAAAGAAAAGAAAAGAAAAACCACAATAATAACAGCTCAGAGAAAGCTAAGGGAAGGGTGGGACTTTGCAGGTATAATATAAAGGGTTTTATGGGTGATAGAATTATATATCCTAATTGTGTACTGTTTACACAAATATAGAACTGTATACGAATAAGTAAAAAAAAAAGCACTAGATGATGAATTGTAAATTAAAATTCTAAAGATGACAAAGGCTTCCAAAACCACAGACAAATATTTATCTTATTAATATAGTCCTCAAATATATGCATTATATTTCTTTCCATACTAGGCTTTAAAAGTATGAGAGTTCTGTTGCATTGCTTTTTATAATGTTCCCATAGAAAAGAAAGAGAAAATCATGTACATTTAACATTGTATAACATTGCATACACTGTATTTGTAAGTATTCCTCTCATGGGAGTGAGTTTCCATTATGTTTAGGCACCAACAAGACTCAAAACCTCTGTTCATAAGTTTACACATTTTATTATTGAAGATTTTCATGAGATAGCTGTCTATTTCAACCCATGTACCACCTCTAATACCTGTATTTTCAATGACAGATAACAGGACACATCCATATCAAGACACAACTTATGTCCTGCACTTTTTGACATGAAGCCATGTCAACTGACAAATGGGACAGAAAAACTGTTTGTGAAACCAATTCCTATAGTAGGAACACTACCAGTAGTTATGAATAAAAGTAACTGCAAAGTGTATAAATAGATCTTTCTAAAACCAGTCTTACTCTACAAACATATCAAATTCTCTATGACCAGACCACAAGTGGCTACTCCAATGCTTTTAGAGACAAAATAAGTGTGATAGAGGGAAAGTGGAATTTTGAAAACAGTGATCCCCACTGATTGTAGTTATCCCATGGATAAGCAAGCTATGATACATACATATATTAAAGTATTACATAATGTTAAAGAATAATAATGAATATGCTTAACACCATATAAAGCAAGTGAACTTAGAGGACATTATGTTCAGTAAAATTAGTCAGTCACAAATGGATAAATATTGTATGAGATCACTGTTGTAAAAAAGTCAAGAAATGATTTTCTCAAACAAAAGTAATGTTATTTGATGGTTACTAAGGGTTGAAGCAGAATTTCTAGCGTGAATTGCCAGAGAAGTCTGGTCAGAGTGCTCCTTAAAGGCAGGGATGGTAAGACTGCACCTTCCATACGTTGGACATGTTGTCAGGAGAGACCAGTCCCCGGAAAAGGACAGCACGGTTGGTAACGTGGAGGGGCGAGGAAAAGTGGAGGCCCTGGACGAGAAGGAATTTCACAGCGGCTGCACCAATGGGCTCAGCAGTTGTGAGCACGGCCTGGGACCAGGTGGTGTTTCGTTGTACTGCTCATTGAGTAGCTGTGAGCTCCTCAGAGCCAACTCGACGGCACCTCACAAAAAGAGAAGATGAAGATTATACTACTCAGGTCATCTCTGGTCTCCTTCAGTTTCAGCAGTGAGAAGGCAGAACCAATTCCACACTAGCATATAAGTGATTGAAATACAGTGATAAGATATGCCTTCATCCTCCAAGCCTTTTTATTCTTTCATCAAATGTCTTTCCACAGCACTAAACTCTGTTTTGATATTTCATTGCAAAAGCCACACAGAACTCACAGACAATACTCACAGTCCTGGGTTTTTTCCGAAAGCTAACAGGTTACAAAATGATAAGTATACAGTTCTTTTGCCCATAGTGCCTCCTCTCAGCCCTACTGGCAGAAAGGTCTACACAATCCAGAGAGCTCACTGCTGACAGCCCTTCTTCTTGATGGTTGTGGTATATTTCTCTCCTTGTTTCTGAGATAGCTTATTGTTATACTCAGCAGACTGGCAAAGCTGCCTACTTTCCACTACTAGGGTTTCACACATTCTACTTGCATTCCCAGACAATTCCTTGGTAGAAATTATAAGTACATTGATAGAAGAGTCATATGGTGATTTCACTTTATCACAACTACCAACTACAGAGTAGACAGCTTAACTTGGATGACACAAAGGAATGCCCCAAAATGAGAAAGTCAGTAAAACACAATCAAGGCAAAGAAAGTGTCCAAGAGAAATATAGTAGTTAAAGCTAACAAAGGTAGATAGCATTATAGACACAATCCTTCAGTAACACTAACAACAATTTATAAGGGGATACGGGAGCTCTGGTGGAATGGCGGCTACATGTTGGACTATTAACTGCAAGGTCAACAGTCCAACTCATAACCACCAGCCACTCTGTAGGAGAAAGACGGGGATTTCTACCCCCATAAAGAAGTACACTCTCAGAACCCCCCAGAAGCAGTCCTACCCTGTCCAATAGGGGGTCCTTATGAGTGGGGATTGACAGTGTGTGTGTATTTTTTAATAAGTGGGTATATAGATTAACACAGAAGCTGAAAAGGTGTGGTCAAGAAAGTAGGATTATATGGATATATATACAGATTGAAAGGACATGTTTCTTGATATGTATTTACATATTTTACATATACTGGAAGTATATCCACCAATATGGTGTAACATACAGGGAGCAAGGTTAAGAAAACTTTTTAGCCAAAACTATATACCTTGATGAAATAAATCACTGGGTCTGGGGGTCCCTAAACCATGATCTTGGAGAACATCCATGTCAATTGGAGCAAGATCGTTTTTGAAGAAAATTATCTATATTCCATTTAGATAAACAGCAACTAGAACCTTTAAAGATATTTTTATCTCCCCGTCTGTAGCAAAAAAAGAAAAAGATGAACATAATAGACACAGAGAAACAATTAGTCCAAAGAACCCAAGGGCCAAATGAACCTCAGTTCATCTGAGATTCAAAGAACCGGGTGGTGCCTCTTTAGCACTACCGATCATTTTGATGAACTATCACAAGGAAAGGACATGCTCAGGGTACCTGCAACCGAAAGAACGCTGAAAACAATTCAAGGCTAGAATTGCAATTTTGAAATATTCTATAGGAAAACTATCAAATGATGTGGGAAGCATCAAGAAAAGATGAAAAGAACACAAAAAGTCTCTGTACCAGAAAAAACCAGGCAACAGTCCAATATTTCAGGAGATAGCATACGAGCAAGATGAATTGGTGCTGGAGGAAGTTTAAAGCTCTCTGAAAGCATTAGGCTCCAGGACTTGATGGAAGACTCATTGAAATGTTTCAGAAAGCTGAAGAAGCACTGGAATCACACACTTATCTCTTCCAGGAAAGTTCGAAGACAGCTACCTGGCCAATTGATGGGAAGAGATTCATATTTGTGCCCATTCCAAAGAAAATTGACCCAACAGAATGCCCAAACTATAGAGCGATATCATTGATAACACACACAAGTAAAATTTTGCTTAAGGCCATCCCACAACGGTTGCAGCAAAACACTGGCAGAAGTTCAGCTCAGATTCAGAAGAGGACATGGAACAAGGGACATCACTGCTGATGTCCCATGGATCTTGGCTGAAAGCACAGAACATCCGAATGATATTTACTTGGTTTCGTCGACTAGTCAAAGGAATTTGATTGTGTGAAGCATAATAAATTGTAGATAATCTTGAGAAGAATGGCAATTTCTGAGCACTTTGTTGTACTCCTTCAGAACTTGTACATAGATCAAGAGGCAATTTTGAGAACAGAACAAGGGACTGCTTACTGAATGGTTTAAAACCAGGAAAACGTGAGTCAGGGTTGTATCTTCTCACCGACTTGTTCAATCTTTATGCTGAGAAAATGATCAGAGAAGTTGGATTATATGAAGGAGAGTGTGGCATCAAGAGTGGAGGAAGGCTGATTAACAGCTTGCGGTATGCAGATGACACAACTTTGCTTCTGACAGTGAAGAGGAACTGAGGCACTTGCTGATGAAAATAAGGCTTATAGCCATCAGTATGGATTACAACTCCATGTGAAGAAGTCCCAACAGGGCAGCAGACATCCCAGGACAAAGTTCAGAAGGTAAAAGAGTTAGAAAGAAGGTGTATTGGGAATAAGAATGAGTGGAATGAGTGATATTACCTTTGATTGCAAACAATGAGATGGATCAAATGAGTATGAAGTACTAAAGAGAATACGGATTCATTCCCTCTGTAAACCTTCACAGAATTCACAATAAAAAGTAAGAAAGACAGATAATAATAGAGAGAAGCATAAGTAAGAGGAAAGGGCAAGTAGAAAATAAAGATTAAGAATGAATAAATTAATAAAATGTGTCAGCAACTATCATTACAAAAATGTTAACTCTCTTTAAGAAAAAAGAGATTCACAGGAAGTTACCAAATCAGCTAGTTGGAATATATGGAAGTCTCATACAGGGAAGCATGTACCTATATAAATGCATCTATAAGGAATGCCTATACAAGCAGAGCTAAACAGAACCAAACTATTATTTCAAGTTTTCTGCCAAAGTCCTTGGGGTCTATTCCCTATTGACTCACACATCTCATTGGATTCAATGTCTTAAACCCGTCATTCTTGTCATCGTCATCTCTTAGAGAGAAGCATGAACTCCATCCTCCAACAACAGAACTGGTACCCTGTTTCCCCGAGAGTAAAACGTCCCCCGAAAATAAGACTTACTTACAGTTTTGCCTCTCACTGAAATATAAGGCATCCCCCCCACAAAATAAGACCTCCCCAAAAATAAGGCCCCCTGAAGCTACCGTAACTCTGGACTCTGGACCTTAGTGGCGGGTGCCAACGCGCAGCTCACTGTTGGCCACAGCGCAGCCAGAGCAGACAGGAAGTGCGAGGCCTCTTTTAATAAAACAATAAACAATAAATGTGTACCGTATTCTACTTCATGGAAAAATAAGATGTCCCCTGAAAAGACCTAGCGCATCTTTGGGAACAAAAATTAGTATAAGACACTGTCTTATTTTCGGGGAAACAGGGTATTTCATCGTTGACAGAAAACAGACATACAACAGCAAACATTACAAGTATGTCATCATTTTGATGGGGAGAAACAATTATTTTTGTGGTGCTAGAGCAGTGCAGTGAATTCAGTTGTGTCCACAAACGATTGGTTGCTATCCCAACCATGGTGCTTACAAATTGGAGCCCTGGTGATGAGGTTGTGAAGCGCTTGACTGCGAAACAAATGATCAGCAGTTTAAATCTACCAGCTTTTCCACCATTTGACAGTTGATGCACTGGATTCCAGCTGCACGTACTGTGTCCATCTCTCTCATTCACAGCCAGTCTTTACGAAGCATAGTACCTTTTTCCAGGGACCGGTCTCTCTCGAGAACATGTTCAAAGTACATAAGACAAGTCTGGCTACACTTGCTGCTAAGGAGCCTTCGGGCTGTATTTCCCCCGAGGCAGATGTATTTGGTCTTCTGGCAATCCATGGTACTTTCAATAGTCTTAGTCAGCATATTTCACACTGAAGGCTGCCATCCTCGACCTTCATCAGCAAGTCCTTCAAGTCCTCCTCATTTTCAACAAACAAGACTAGGTCAACCGACTATTGCCCATGGCTGTCAGATCCTTCAAAAGCTCACTACTATTGAGTCTATTCTGATTCATAATGGCCTCATGTGACTGGGTCAAACTGCTTTGTGGATTTTAGAGACTGTAATTATTTACAGGAGTATATGCCATGACTTTCTCCCATGGAACAGCTGTTGGTTTCATACTGCTCAGCCCACATGTAACCTAGACCAGAGACAGTAATTATCTGATACCCATGGAATCTCAATTTGTTGAAATTAACTCAAAAATAATGCTTGTCTCCTACTTTTGTCAAAATAAATTGGGACGATGTAAAATGTAATAAAAAATCAATGAATTCAAGCTGATCAAAATAAATAAATGGAGGAAAACCATGTGTTGATCAGAGATGGAAAAGCGATGAGTCATCCTGGATTAGACACTGGGCTTGTAAGGAAATAGTGACCTCATTGGGAGAATTAGCCAAATTTCATTGAGTATGTGGGTTTGGGTGATGTTATTTCAAGTATGTAGGAAAAGTTGTTCTTCTTTGGAAACTACATGAAAGAAAATGTAAAATATTAACAATTGGAAAATTTGGATACTTCATAAAAGAAAATGTAAAATTAACAATTGGGACACATGGGTGAAAGACACAGAAATTCTCTCTACATAATTATTGCAACCTTTCAAACGTTTCAAATTATTTCAAAATGGGTTTTTAAAAGTTAACATATTAATTATTACCAATAAAAAGTGACTTAAATGTGTTCACCAGGACCCCATACCTGCTCTATTCTTAGGCTGTTATTCATCCATGTGCCAACCTCTCTCTTTGGGCTTTCCTCTGCCACTTGCTTTTCGTGGACACCGTAATCAGTGTTCTCTTGGTTGTGCTCTTCCAATGTGTGCTATCAGTGACAACACCATCTCTGTGTCCTGGTTCATTGACACACATTTATCAGATACCTCATTCACAAAAGTCACTGTCGTGGGAAATCCTTGATTTTAAGGAGCACCAATTCTAATTGACAAGACAAAACAGACAACTAATTAAAATAAGGCCTATGTTTGTGTTATTGGCATCTCTAAAAGTGCTAAGGAAGAGCAGGGAGGATAAAGATGACTTGGAATAGAAGATGACATTAGAAGATTTTAGCATCTTTAATTGAAAAGGAAGATTATTTAATTACATTAGAAGGCCTACATTATTCATAGAAATACAAAAGTCTGAGAATAGATTTTTAAAAGATAAAATAATGAGCACATTAATTCTGATTAAAATGATATATAATTGTGTGCCACAAAAGATGTGATTAACAATGTATAATATCAATAAGAATTTTCAAGTATTTAAAATGTTGTCTTATATGCTCACTTGTAGGACATGATCTTGGTTTGGTTTCTTGTCTCTAGTTTCTGAAAATAGCTTTTAGAATTCTCAAGCAATTGAGTTGCTTTTCATTTTTTGTTCTACTAAAGATCCAAGAAAATGAAATGGAAGTGCCAAGCTCACCACCTAGAAACAGGCATGGTGTAATAGGCCTTGGAACAAACCATCCCTCCCTCCCCTCCAAGGTCTCATATTTGGCAGTAGAGTTACAGAGACCATTCCAGTTTGGAATCAACATATATAACCACGTATATAACCACCTTGGTTGTCAATCAGGAAAATCTACAAAGTGCCCTATGAAGGGAGACACATAGTCTTTGCCATACAAAAATGGCTACAGGAGGGATTTTTGGTTCCCTCACCTATGGTGCCATAGGGCAGCACATGCTGAAGAATTTAAGTTCACCTAATTAGCCTCTGTAACAAGGGGAGTTTGGCTGAAGGGAGGCCTTTGGTGTCCCATGCCCTTGATACAAAGTAGGGTACATATAGAATAGTCCTCAATTCTACCCAAGCCACTTTTTCAAGTCAGGAAGGATCAACTACAAAATGGATACACATCTATTATAGTGTGCTGACTGCTTCTTTTGGTAAGCAATTAAAGTGCTCTACATGGGCTGCTGCTCTGGGGGCATCATGTCTCTTCCGGCTTTGACGGGATGAGCAGAACACCCAGAGAATGGTCACTGATACTACTGTGTGAAAACCGTGTCCTAGGGAGCATATCAATGTTAGCATGTTAAGGCAACCTATGAACGTATCAAATAAATCCTGCGCACAGAATAAAGTTTGAGCCACTCGTATAATTTTAAAACATGTATAATTGAAGATGCAATGCAATTCAAGTTATAAGCTTAAAACAAGTATAAAAATACTGAGATGTGTTAAATTAATAAATATAAATCAACAAATATCATTAATAAAGATTAATGTGCTGAATTAATAAATATAACTAAATTAATATATGTATAATCAATGACCAAAGTTATTCAAATGCTAATTCCTTTTCAAGCAATACATATATACAAAAAGTAGGAAATATATTCCTTGTAAACCAATACATATACATAAAACATAGGAAATAAGAATAAGCCTTGCTATACATTAGAGATCTTTTCTATGTAAATTAATACGTACTCTGTACTGCCTATGCAAAGATATCAAACTTATTCCAGAGATTGTGTAACAACTGCATCCATTTATTTGGATGTTCATTAATTAATTAATTCACTTATTAAATAGGCATTGAGTAGGCAATTTTCATATGCAAGACTCTGTGCCAAGTGATGGAGCAGACAAATATAGAAAAATGCCCTTTCCTGCAGCTTTAAGGCTTCTAGGTCATCAGTCGAGACGAGGAAGGGGATCATTTGAACCAAGTTTTATAACAATTGTTGTGTATTATACTTTAAGTTCTACTTGACAGTCGTTACAGAGAAGACCATTCTGTGTTGTTGCAAACATGACTAATCATTCTCTTCCAAGTTGTTGGGTCAAAAAATTTATACCATGCAATGTGGGAAAGGTGCAGCCTTTGCAGCATAAAGATGTCCTAGAAGAATGAGTTTTGAGCCCTAACCCCTGGTGGCTAAATGGTTATACATTGGGCTACTAAGCACAAGGTCAGTAATTTGAAACCAGTAGATGATACTTTCTACTCCCATAAAGATTTCCAATCTTAGACACTCACAGGGAGAGTTCCCTGCCCTATATTGACTCAATAGCAGTAATTTGGGTTTGGAATTTATAGCATGGGAAAACATGTTGAAGAGTTTCCATGACAAACAACACTTCCTGGTGCTCAGTATACCCTTAAATGAGTGTTGCTCAAGATTAGACTTTTAAAAAGGAAACACTTCTATCATTTGCATTTCCTATTATAGGCTCTCGAGGATCTCCTTTAGTGCAACCTGGATGTATGTAGCAGAAGACTAAGAACCATGTTAGTAGACAGAGCAGAGGACTCTCCTGCAGAGAGTTACAGTCTCAGGAACCCACAGGGCAGCTCTCTTCTGTTCTCCAGGATGGAATTTACTCCATTGAGGGAGTGAGTTTAATTTAGTTCTCCATGTCTCATTCTCCTTGTTTATGAAGTGCAGACAGTGTTTATTGCCTACTTTTAAGGTATTCAGTGAGAATTCAAGTAGTTAACGCATGAAATCACTTAGAAAAATCAATAACATAGGCAGCACTCAATAAAATTCACCTAGTATTACTAAGATATATTTTTCCCATATTCATCAATTTAATTAGTCTATTCGAGGGATATTTGAAAATTTGAGTGCCAGGAAATTTCCCAAATGCTGCAAGTAATGCATGTTAAAAGAAAAACCAAATCTTTCCATTGGCATGGACTTTGGAGTTGACCTGGAGGCATTGCCATGGAAGCATGGGACCAGTAATACCATGGTAGAAAGATAAGGCTTACCTCCTCCAATAAAGATCCGCAATTTGGAAACCCGGCATTAGGTCACTAAAGTGTAATGAACTGGATGAGAGTCAATTTGGTTTTTTGTTTTGTTTCTAGTGGAAAGAGCCAGATAAGAAACCAACATATATGTAGAATCAACATTTCTTAGATAATGATCGTTGTTGCAATGGGAAAAATGAACATAGACATTGTTTAACTATTTCAAACTTATAATAGAGTTTATTCAGAAATGTTTTTTTAAGATGATGCTATTTCAGCAAATACTTGAGTCAGACAATAGGAACAACATTTCCATAACCACTGAAGCAGTAATATGCCTGGTAAGCTTAGGAATCAGTATGAAACTCACTTTCAGTGGAACAGAATGAGCAAAGAGAAGAGCTCAGAAAATGAGGTCTGAGTAGTAGGGAAAGCTGTCACCTGTCAATAGTTGTAGATCAAGAAACATTAAATGATATTCTCCCATCTTTCCCTCACTTTTTATTACATTCGATTTTCCTGACAGAGACCTTGGCGATACAGTGTTAGCATCAGAAACTAGAGCAAGCTCAGATAAATTACTAAACTTTTCCATGCTATAGGAGATGGAGCTATAGAACCAAACGGAACTAAACCCACGGTCACCCAGTCAAAGCTGACTCCTAGCAACGCCTTGTGGGTTTCTGAGACTGTCACTGTGTACAGGGGTGGAAAGCCCAGTCTTTCTACCTCAGGGCTACTGGTGCTTTCTCAGTGCCTGCCATGCAGGGTGCAGCCCAACATTTTACCACTACACCACCAGGGCTCCTTTATTTATGAAAAGAAGATTGAAGATAGTAAATAATTCCTAGATCTGTTGCATGGAAAGGAAAGGGTTAAGAAATGTGAAGGACCAAGACAATGTGAGGTATACAATGTTTTATCAACTTTAATTGGAGGAGAAGATGAACCATATTTATTAAATGCTCCACAAATTTCAAAATGAAATATAGGTAACTCTCACTGCGCATTAAATAAGGTGCACACACACTATGACAATTGCCTTGTCACCTCATGGCAATTGAAAGACAAGCTAAGAGCCAAGAGAGATAAGACGTGCACGACCTTGGCATTTTACATTATTCTCCTACATTAAAATAGAAATGTGGATCAAAAGATTCCCCATTGTTAGCAGAAATACTTTGGATCACGGATCTCAAAATGAATTGAAGGTGGCAGCATGACCTTGTCAGATTCCTTACTTCCATTAAATATCAGATTCCCTTCTTATAATTGCCACCTAAAATGCTGCGATTGAAATATTTCACTATCATCTGTATTTTTTTTTTCGTAGAAAAAGAGTCTGCTATCTGGAAATTATTTTTTCGATTAATTTGTAGGAAAATAAGAAACTTAAAAGAGAGGATTTCTCTGAAGAAGTTAATAGTGCTGTTTCATTAAAATGCTTACGGTTGAGTGTCAGGACAGGGGCTCTTTCAGTGAGAAATTAGGGGCAGAAAGTGGGCAGGGCTGAGCTGGGTGGCACTGCCATAGTTGAAGAACAAGGCATGCTGTTTGCCAATATACATTTTAAAATACATCTATTCCAAATAACAAGCACAGAAAGATCTCAGAAATTAATGGAAAGGTTCCAAGAGGAACAATATCCTGCACTTTCTGTCAGAGAGCTATCCGCTTACTAGCCAAGTCAATGCAAGATTCCTAAAGTGGGAAAGCCATATCATGGCTGACAGGCTCCTTCATTAACCTGTGGCACAAGCTGCTTTTAGGTGCCCCGCTCCTCGTGATCACAGCTGGTTTTTCCCAGCCCCTGAGGTAAACCAGCCAGGAAAGTGTCTTAATTTCTGATCTCCGGGAACTCTTTGTGGATAGCAGATGGCATGGGCACATTGTTGCAGCAGACATTTTGAGTACTCAAGCTACATGATTTGCCACTTTCACCTCCTTCCCCCAATACTCTAGCATTGTTCTCTGGTACCACCCCCATGTGCCCCACTTCTTCCACACAGCACACCACGTACATACAATAACTCTACCATAGGAGCAGGAATCCCCAGTCACAAAGCAGTTTTAGATTTTACTTTTGATTTTGTTTGCTTTGGATTTTGTTCTTTTGTCTGTTATAGTACTTCTATCATATTTTTCTAGTCCTTCCCCAGTACTATCCTACCCTCCTGAGAATATACATTCTCTCCAAGCAAAACAGCCAGGCAAGTATATTCTAGCACACGGAATGTTCAAATGTCCCCTCTGGTTGTTCAGATCCACTCACACCCTTACTGCCACAGCAAAAGATGAACAGCACCCACAAAAATCATACTTGAATCCTTGTCTCTTTTGTCCCTCCTTTCCCTGCTCATCCACCAATTATCCTTCTGCTCTCTCCTCCTCTTTTTCCTTGTGAAATATATCTCCATAAAACTATCAATTCTGACTAACCCTCTTAAAACACATTTTCCCATTATTTTTACAAATCTGTTGGCCTATCCAGACAGCTCGTTATTATTACTGTCATTACTTCTGCTTTGATTTTGTTCTTCATTCTTCCCACTTTCTCCACTTACCCATCTCATTCCCCTTTTCTCCCTTTCACCATGATATGTTTCCTGGCCCCTATAAAACCTTTCCTACATCACTATACAGAGTTCATTACCTTTACATGACCTAGTAGCTTATAGCTGTATTATGATGCCAAGAAAACAGCAGTCTGTAACAGTAAATGCCTCAAAAAAAATCAAGATGAACAAACAAAAAAATAGAAAAATCACCGAAGCACAATGAAGTACTCATAAAAAGAGGTCCTGGGATTATCATAAACAGAATTCAGAAGAATGATGTTCAGGTACTTTCAAGAATTGTAGGGAACACACTCATGAGAACAATAGAAGAAATTGAAAAACTAAAATCTTTAAACCAACAGAAATCCCAGAAAATGAACAATGATAAAACAGAATTAGGGATCTTTAAAGGGCTGTGGAATTGAATGGAACCAAAGGAAAAATTGAATCAGTGAACTTGAAGATAATCACTCTGACTGTAATCAAAAGGGGAACAATAAAAAACAATTTTAAAAGCAAGAGAATCAGAAGAAAGACTGAGAGTGATGTGGGGCACTATGAAGAATGAAAGAATTTGAAAAATCTACAGGGAAAATGGTCTGACAAATTACGAAATAAAATTTCCCCAACATAAAAAAATGAGACAATATTTTTTCAGGAAGCTGAGGGAATTCCAAAGACAATACATCTCAAAAGAAAACATCCCAGCATATAATAGTCAAACTTCAACTTCAAAAAAAAGAGAGAATCCTGTGGACAGCTAGAGAAAAAGAACAGTCACCTACAAAGGAAAACCAGTAAGAATAAGATGAAACTTTGCAGTAGAAACTATGCAGACAAGAAGACAATGGAGTGACATATATAACATTCTGAAAGAAGAAAAAAGGAAGCAAAATCAAACACTGGCAACGAATAATCCTGTACCTAAAAATTATCCCGCAATATGAAGATGAAATCAAGGTATTTCCACAAAAAGAACTTTTAAAAACACAGTTAACCTTACAGTAAGTATTAACTAGATCACTGTGGACAGAGAATCAACAATAGCAGAGAAATGAGGAGAGCATGAGAGAGGACACCACTCAGAAATCAATGCAATAAAAGCAGCATTCAAAACAATGGGAAATAGAAGAGGATATATGCACCAATAAAACCACACACACACACACACACACACACACACACACACAAACACACACACACACAAAATAAACCAAATGGAAATATAATGACAGTGACTGTCAATAGATTAAATGTACCAATCAAAAGACAGAAAGTAGCAGATTGGATTAGAAAACAAAACCCATCTAAATGCTAGGTACAAGAGACAAACCTAGGACTCAAATTAAAAAATAGACTGAAAATTAAAGGATGGAGAACAATTTATCAAAACCATAAAAAGGTAGGAGCTGCAACATAAATTTCTGATAAAATAGAACTCAAGCAAATAACAAAATAAGAGACAAAAACAGGCACTACATGATTATTACAGGAATGATACACTGAGAACATATACTTTTAATAAATATGAAAGACTATTGAGGTGCATCAATCATATTCTCACAGAGTAAAAGACGGAAGTAAATAGCTAAACAATAATATTAGAAGATTTCAATACCCCACTCTTAAGGAAAGACAGATCATCAGGACAGAAACTGAATAAAGAAAACAAGGAGCTAAACACCACAATCCATTGTCTTGACCTCCTAGGCATATAGACTGCACCCCGAACAATATAAGAGTTTACATTCTTCTCCCATGCATAGGATACATACTCTAAAAAAAAAAAAAAAAATCACATGTTAGGCCACAAAGCAGGCCACAACAAAACACTGACCCACTTTCTCAGATTAGAATACTATAAAACTAGAAATCAAGAATAGAAACAAGAGGAATATAAAGCAAATACTTTAAGACTAAGCAACATAATACATAAAAATGACTGGATAATAGATAAAATAAAAGATGTAATTTTAAAATCCCTTGAAACAAGTTAGAATAATAACACATCATACTGAAACCTTTGGGAGATCACAAAACCATTTTTTAGAGGGCAAGTTATAGCAATCAACACATACAGGAAAAAATTAGGAGATATTAAAACTCAACACCTTAACACAACATCTTCAACAATTAGAACAGGGACAACCACACAAAACCTCCAAAAACAGGGGAGAAGCAATCTTAAAGATCACAGCAGAAATAAACAAACTGGAAAACAGAAAGACAATGGGGAAAAACCACCAACATAAAATTGGTAATTTGAAAGGATTAATGAAATTGACAAAAAGGTGGCAAATTTAACAAAAAAAGAAAGAGAAGATGGAAAAATCTAGAATTAGAGATAAAAAGGACAATCTCTTAACAGATCAAAGTGAAATACAAACAATTCACTTTTCAATGAAAAAATTGTACTGCAACACCTTTGATGACTGGATCTAGAAATACACCATCCACCTACATTAACACAGATGGATAGAGAAAGCATGAGCAGACCCATAATATGAGAAGAAATAGAGAATGTCAAAAAGAAAATTCCAACCAAAAAAGCTCAGGACCTGATGGCTTCACATGGAAATTCTACCAAGTATTCAGGGAAGAGCTGTCACCAATTCTACATGGGCTATTTCAGAATATAGAAAGTGACAAAAAAATTCATTCTATGAAGCAAGCATAACTCTGATAGCAAAATCATACAAAAAGTTCTCAAAAACAGAAAATTACAGACCAATATCTCTTATGAACATACACCCACAATTCTCAAAAAAAATTCTGGCCAACAGAATACAATGACATAAAAAAAATCATCATGATCAAGAGGGATTCATATCAAGTATGCAAGGATTATCCAACATTAAGAAAGCAATGTAGTCCACCACATGAAGAAGACAAAAACAAGAGCCACACAATCATATCAAGAGATGCAGAACATCATTTGACAATATCTAAACCTATTTATGATAAAAACACTCAATAAAATAGGAGTAGAAGGGAAACTCCTCAGCATAATAAAGGCTATATATGATAATCCAATGGCCAATATCATGCTCAATGGTGAAAAATTGAAAACATTTCCCCTGAGGTAATTAGTTTATTGTGCCAACCTGGCCTATAAACACATATGGGGATAATTGAAGGGCAGAGAGATAAATGGCTCAGTGAGACTCGCCTTTCTAGTTCGCGGGTCTCTTGCTTTGTGATGGTTGGACCAGGGTATAGCTGCCTTAGCCAGTTCCCTGCTTCAGCTGGCAAGGCTCACTTCCTGCAAGACATCCCCGAGGAGAAGCTGCATGAACCTACCCCAGTGCAGCCCTGGGTGCTGGAACAGCAATGTGGAGACACCTGCCAGTGCTGAGATGCTTACACAATCACTGATTCGGCTTTCCTCCGGCAGTTGGCATCATTGCATGTGTTTTGTGAGATGGAGGAGGGCTTTGTGGATTGGTGTCGGACATATGGGTTAACGTTGGACTTGTGGGCTTGGGCAGCACTGGGTTAGGATGTTTTCTTAATGTGCACTTAACCTTTATATAAAACTCTCTCTTATATATGAGTTTCTGTGGATTTGTTTCTCTAAAGTACTTAGACTAACACACCCCTGTAAACAGGAACTAGATAAGAGTTCCCCTTTCCTCCTTGTCATCACTTGTATTCAGCATAGTGCTGGAAGTCTTAGCCAGCATTATTGGACCACAGAAAGAATTCAAAGGAATATAATTAGGCAAAGAAGAAGGGAAACTCGTTATTTTCAGGCAATACAATTTTATAGAGAATAATCGAAGAATTCCACAAAAATATTGTTGGAAACAATTGAATATATTAGCAGGTAAAGTAGCAGGATACAAGATTAACAAGCAGTAATGAATTGATTTTTTTATATAATGGCGAAGAGAGCTATGGAAAGCTATCAAGAAAACAATACCATTCACAATAGCCAAACAAAAGATGAAAAACCTAGGAATAACCCTAGCCAAAGAAACAAAAGATCTGTACAATGAAAACAAAATAATAGTATGTAAAAAACAAAGAAAAGACCTACACAAATAAAAAATATATATCCTGTGTTCATGGATAGGGAGACAATATTGTGAGAGGAAAAAAAAGCCAATACTGCCTAAAGCAATCTATAAATACAATGCAATTGCAATCCAAGTCTCAACTTCAGTCTTTAAAACAATGGAAAACCACTTACCAATTTAATATGGAGAAAGAGGAGACCCAGGATAACAAAAGAACTTCATTAAAAGAAGCACAAGATCGATAACTTCACACTACCTAACCTCAAAACCCACTACACAGTCACAGTAATCAAAACAACCTGATACTGTACACTTATGGATACAAAGACCAATGGAACTGGATGGAAAATCCAGAAGAGAAGCATCCATCTACAGGTAACTGATTTTTGTAAAAGAACCAAAAAAATTAAATAAGAAAGGGACTTCCTCCTCAACACACCGTGCTAGGGAAAAAAGTGAATCTCCATTTGCAGAAAAATGAAATACAACTCTATCTTTCCCCATGCACAAAATCAAATTCATTAGAGACTTGTGAGTTAGTTAACAAATGGATTAGAGACTTAAATGTAAAAACCAGAACTATAAGGATCACCAATGAGAAAATTGAAACTAACTTAAGGGCTCTATTGCAGGGCATGTACAGCTTACCAAATACAAGAAAGGAAGCACACCAGTGGGTAATAAAATAGATGACTTATAAACTTATGTACCTCAAAAGATCTCATCAAAAGAGTATACTATATTGATAGCCCACAGACTGCGAAAAAACTTAAGCAATGACACAATGGAAAAGGGGTTAATAACAAAAATCTGTAGAACTATGCCACACCTTAATAGGAAAAATAACCAAACAATCCAATTAAAAGGTAAAGGACTTGAAAGACAATTCACAAGGGCGGTCACTTGAATGGCTAACAAACAAATGAAGAAATGCTCATGATCACTAGCCATCTGGGAGATTTAAACAATAATAAAAAGGATGATATATATATATATTTTTTATAATGAAATTTATTTTTTTTAGTTTCTTTTACTTATTTATTTTTTAATCGTTTTATTAGTGGCTCATACCTTACACCCACAAAGTTAATTCGATTCAATGAAACAGAGAATAGTAAATTCTAGAGAGGGAGTGGAGAAATTGGCATTCATATACACTGCTGGTGGGATTGTAAATATATACAACCATTGTGGAAAGTGATCTGGCATTACCTAAGACAACTGGGAATATGAATTCCATACAACCTAGCAATACCTTCATTGAGAATATATATATATCCCAAACAAATAAGAGACAGAATGGAAACAAATGCATGTTTTCCCATGTTCATTGTAGCACAATAGCAAGACCCTAGAAACAGCCCAAATACTCATCAGTAGAAGAATGGATACAGACAAAGGGCTTATTACTAAAACCCTCCTGGCCTCCAAAAAGAGGAAAACAGTTAACCCCCTAAGGAAGTGGGCAAAAGAACTGAAAAGGAATTTCACTAGGGAGGAGATCCGTATGGCCAACAAACACATGAGAAAGTGCTTCCGTTTATTAGCCATAAGAGAAATGCAAATTAAAACAACCATGAGATACCATCTAACACCCCTGAGTTTAGCCCAAATCAGAAGGCAGCAAATGTTGGAGCGGCTGTGTTGAAATAGGAACCCTCCTCCACTGCTGGTGGTCCTGTAGATACGTACAACCACCATGGAAAGCGATCTGGCAAAACTTAAAGAAAATGGAAATTGATCTACTTGTGACCCAGTCATCCCTTTACTGGGCATATACCCAGAGGAGGTAAGAAATAAAACATGACCAATCATCTGCACTTCAATGTTTATTGCAGTGCAATTCACAATTGCAAAGAGTTGGAAACAAACTAAATTTCCATTGATAGACAAGTGGATTAGTAAACTCTGGCACATACACACAATGGAGTACTATGCAGCACTAAAGAGCATGGACGGCCACATGAAACATGCACAATCAGCACAGCAGGAATAGAAGAAAAGACACTTATCTCACAATATATGGGTGGAAGCATAGGCAGTTGGGGGGAGGTCAGACTAAACCCAGGGAGGTACATGTGAATCCAACATAAAGAAGGGGAAAGTGGGGAGGAGGAGGGGGAATGGGCATGGGGAGAAACTGAGATGAGGACATGGGGGGAACAGGGCACTAACCCAGCTAGGGGGAGGGTATTTGTTGTGTCTCCACAGAATTGGAGCGTGCATACAGACACCCCCCCCCCCCATGATGCGCCAAACCAGGAGGGCAATTTAACACGTGGAGGACTGCATGAAAAGACTGGACTACAGGGCCTGCCCCAACCAGAACCAGCCTGACCCCCAACCTGGAAGTGTGTGCTGCAGGGAATGACACTACACCTTCAGGTGGGGGAAAGGAACCAACTTACCTTGCCCACAGGGAAGCAAACCAAGAAGGCAAAAGAGAAAGGGGCAGTTGACCTAGACTCCATATAGGCAGACCAAGCCGAGAGGATGAGGTCCCTGCATGGAGTTGCTGGGGCACAAAGAGGACTATGGGACTACTAACAGCTCAAGACATGCTGTCCTCTATCTGGAGCATTCGGACACAGGGGACAATAATGGGGACACATGATGGGGAGACAGTGTGGGAATGGAGCATAACAGATCAGTAGTTGGAGTAAAGTCGATCCACAGAGCCCCTAAGGAGTCCCAAGAATGGACTTCAGACTAGGAGGGGCAGCCTCTGGATCTCGCCCTGAACCAGGTGGGAGGGAGTCATGGGGGCCAGCAAACAGACCTGGACCTATGTAGGGGGGAGGGGGGGTTCTTTCTTTTTTATGATCTTTTTCTCTCTCCTTTTCTTTCTTCAACCGTTATGTTTTCGTATTGTTCGGAATATGACATGGATGGTTTGCCTAATTACATGGGTTGGACCATGGGAAGGAAGCCCAGGGAGAAGGCAATGGGGCCAATGGTCCTGGAAGGTAGAGGCGGATGGCGTCATGGACAGGGGAACAACTAGGGAAGCAGAACCAGCATCTAGGAGAGGGTAGAGATCCTGTGAGTATCAGAGTAACACCAAGCTAGTGGAGAGGAAGCACTAAGAGGTAGAAGAAAGGGGAAAGTGATGGCGGGGCAGGAAGAGGCAAAAGGAAACAGAGGCAAGCTCTAGGAAGCAAAGGCATGAAGAGGGAGATTAACAGAGATGTGCACTTATGTAAATACATTAATCTGTAACAATAGAGGTATTGGCCAATGTATATATATTTACAAGGCAATACACTGAGGCTTCAGAAGGACCTTGGGCCTCGGCTCATACTTTCCCTTAGTACAATAACACTTTGTTCTAACAAATTGGCATTCTGTGATGCTCATTCCGGCCCCCACACCCCCAACACATACGCGATCGCTGAAGACAACATGGGTGCATAAGCAGAAGTGGTGAAGACAGAGGATGGTGCTGGCTATTAAAAGATAGAGTGTCTGGGGTCTTAAAGGCTTGAAGCCATCCAACAGTGAAGCAACAAGCCCACATGAAAGAAACACAGCAGCCGGTGCGATTGTGAGGTGTAGAGAGACTAGGCAACGGACATCAGAAGCTTCATAAGAAACAGTAAACAAATAAACAAAAGTTCATTGCTGAGAATGGAGGGGGGTGTGCGGAGACCCAAGGCTCATCTATGGACAATGGAGCATACCCCCACAGAAGGTTTCCAGGGAGCGGGTGAGTCAATCAGGGTGCAGTAGAGCACTAATGGGTCATACAATATACCTCCGTGTCCTGGAGGCCTCCTCATCTTCCTCTATCACGACCCCAGTGCCTCCTCCCACTCTGGACTAGACGGGAACATGTACATAGGTATAGGCAAGAGATCAAACTCTCAACACATGGAACCCAGGAATGGGATGGGACTAGCGATACCAGAAGGGAGGAAGAGATGGGAAGGGGGGAGCACCGATCTCAATGAATGCCACATAACCACACACTCCCCATCCAGGGGGAAGAACAACAATAACCAGAGGGGAAGGGAGCCAGTGGTCGGTGTGAGATTTGAAAACCATTAACAATCTACAATCTATCAAGGGGCCACGAGGGTTGGGAGTAAGGGAGAGGGGGAAGGGGAAAAAAAGAGCTGATCCCAAGGGCTCAATGGAAAGTAAATGTCTAGAAAAGAATGATGGAATATATGTACTAATGTGCCGGATACCATTGATGTATGGATTATAACAAGGGTTGTAAGAGCCCCCAATAAAATGATCTAAAAAAATCCAACTCTGGTGCATTCATACACCTCAAAATCAGCAATGAATGCATGCAACACCTTGTGACATGGATTAACCTGAAAACCATTATGCTACATGAAGTTATTTGGTCATCAAAGGATAAATATTGTATGAGTCCACTACTATAAGAATAAACAGCAAGACAAAAGCAGACTTCGCTGGTCATACAATTTTTTTTAATCAGGTCTCCCAAGCAATGAGGTAGAGAGACTGCCTGATGCCTGTGGACTATATATCTCCCCTTTATACGTACATCTGAACACTGTTTGGACAGAAGAGATCCTATCACAGCAGGTGTCCGTTTCTTAAGATGGGGGGAGAGGAAGAAGACCACTCAGCTGCTACCATACAACACTGTGCTAAAGTCACCCCGGAGCAGCAGACACTCCGACAAGTGATAAGCAAATCTTACTAGAAATTCAAGTCAAGATTGGGAAAAAGGACATGTCTATCTCAGAGAAGGCGATGACACTTCTGTTGGTGTGTAAACTGGGTGCAGCAACCTCCCATTAGAAAAATGGAAACACGTAACAATACGTATATCGTCCCCAAGTGGAGATTATGCCCACTACGATGTTCTTAATTGGACATTTTGGCATAGCTTCGATTCATTCTTTGGTGACCGAGGCTGTGTGTGCTACAAAATATTGAGGTTTTAGACTCTGTCCTTTCAAGGTACATAACATCCATCATAGGCCATATCAGAAGAATTCAATGTGGAAACCACACTAAGAGCACTGGGCTTCACTCCAAACACACCTGCATCAAATTTGTGGGACTGACATACTCCCTTGGACTTAAGGCTGATGTCCCTGTGTGAGAAGAAGCAGATGACTGCTCTCCCAAGGTTATGGAATTGGTGATCATTGAACTTCGGTTCCTATCTCCTGCTTTGAGTATACCAAGTGAATGGTGGTTTAGGGCTACCATGCATTTATTATTTTAATGCACTCCTTGCTTTGTTAGGGAATTTGGTGGGATAGTGGTTATGTGTTGGACAATTCACGTGGTCATCAATTTGAAACCACGAGCAGCTTCGCTGTTGAAAGACTGGGCTTTTTAGTCCCATAAATAGTCACAGTCTCAGAAATCCACAGGGGGGTTGCTGTGAGTCAACAAGGGCTCCATGGCAGTGAGTCTTGTTTTTGCTTTCTTAAGTCTTTGTCTGGTACGCATGGTTCTACCTTTCTGACTCTTACTGAACCTTTTGCCCTATCACCAACCCCATTCTTTATGTAACAATTTTCCAGTTTCTTAAGAGCTTAACCTGTAGGAATCAATAATTCTTGTGTTGCAGTCTCAATCCAGCATATAGTTGTAAATTTTTTTTCCTCAACTGTACTTTAAATTCTATACTATTGGCTAAACCAATCACACTATGAAGAGGATTACGTATGTCCCAGGGGGATAATTTATTATGTTCTCTATCATAAAATGATAATGATGTATCCGAAATGAACCAGACACATATAAACCATAGATACATGAATGGATTTTGAGCTCCCACTTAATTCTAGCCCGTCTAGGAACAATTAATTCGTATGGCATGACCTTACTCAATCCTCACCCTCATGAAGAGATCACTGAAGATATGGGTGCTAAAGAAAAGTGTGGTGAAGAAACCAGATGATGCCTCGCTATTAGAAAAATTAGTGTCTGGGGTTTAAAGGCTTGTTTTAAAATAAACAGCCATCTAAGTGAGGCATCAACTAAGTCCACATGGAGGAAGCACAGAAGACTTTATGATCCAATGACCATAAATAATAAAATCCAAATCTGAAGCATGGAATGGTTTCAGAGCTTAAATTGTGAGCACATGGTTTGCAGAAGGTTATGGGTGACAGTGGGTGCCCTAAATAAATTTGCATGGTCCACATATAGGTTTAGTATCCAGTGAATCCTCTCTAAACATAGTCCAGAGGTATGAATAGCCTTCCTATCAGACAGAGAGCATTGTAACATCAATTATGGCAGATGCAGTTAAGTTAAAATGTAAGGCCTTATCATTTTATCTCGCTTTTGACGCATTGTAAAGTTATTTCAGTGTATAATAATTTCTGCTTTCTTTTTAATTGAAGTTTGTTTTTTATGTTTTGTTTAGTCATTATTGTTGCATTTCTATCTTTTTCCTGTTGGTGCTTTATTTGATTTTCTGTATAAGAAATTCAGGATAGTTAAATCTGTAGCGATAGTAAATAGATTAATATTTACCTAGGGGCATGACATGGGACGAAGGGGTAAAATGGGGAGCTAACAACAATGAGAATTATAATAAAATGTTCTTAATATGATTATATGACTAAATTGTATGATATATGAAATATATGCCAATGAACTATTTTAAAACACTTAATGTTGGTTCTATTACTTAGTAATTTTAATTGCTAAACATTAGAGTTCTACTGTCAAGGAATTGCCCCAAGTTCAAATTAAATAGACTTACCATGAAGAACATGGTACTATGTATTAGGATGTATGAATCTTTAGTTTTTTTTCTTTGTATTCATGAATCTTTTTATGAAACATTTACGTAGGCTGTAATACATTTCTAAACTGAATTTGGAAAGGAAAGTGACTAAATTCAACAAGAAACTCTCAGGTCTAAAAATGATTACAGATAATTAGCACTGATAAGCATGTGTCTAAACAAACACAGAGCTCAAGATTACATGCCAACATAAAAGTATAGATATGACTATAATATTTACACTATGAAATTGGCACACCTGTGATGTTATGGAAGGGGCAACAACTAACAGTTGCATTATCATAATTTCCATCATATGCTAGTCCATGGTTGTGGCAATTGTGTCAACTGGCCTCCTGGAGGGCTTCCCTCACTCGCATTGACCATATGCTTCACATACATGATTCCCTGTAGCATTTGCTCCTCTGGAAATTGATTCTTTCTGGTGATGTGTTAAAAGCAAGTAAGGTTGGCAATGTTTTGCTTTGATGGATAAAGTTTTCATTGACTAATTTTTAAGAGAAGTTCACCAAATCTTTCTTCATTGAATGTGTTAGATTAGAGCACACAAGACAGCAAAACATAACAAACTTACAGACGTTGCAGTTAGCAGCCCAAGCCTTTCCCAAATTTTATTTATATTTTATTTTTTATTAATTGGGAATCAATACAAACATCATTCCACAACTCAATCCCATCAAGTAGAATTGTACAGTTCCTACCACGAACAGTTTCCAAACATTCTTTATCTACACGTGCTCCTTGACATCGTCTCCCTTTTACCCCACCACCACCACTTGACCCACCTGCCCCCGAATCCCTTATTCTACTTGCTGTCTCTGTAGGTTCATCAATCCTGGGTTTCATATACCAAAAAATGGAAAAGCATATAATATAGCTTCAAGAGGGTGACCTCTATGACATAACACCTCTGAAATATGCCCTAATATTTACAAACAGAAGTCCAAAGAAAACAATACAAATCAAAAGTACATAAAACTTTGGAAACCAGAGCAGGGCCAGCCTGTGGCACAGGGGCATCTACTGACAAAGTTTTAACTGTTGAGGTCAGATTTATGCCTTTGCTCTTCTATACTCCTGTTTCCCAAGAACTCTGTTTAGTGACAACTTTCCTCCCATCCCTCAATTTTAGGTAGAGGAAGTACTCCGAGGGTTTATTTCCAATGAACTTGGGCTCCCACTGTCATCCATTGCTGTCTGCACACTGGATTCTCACAATTTTGATTCTGATACTGATCTCTCCCTCAACTTTGGATTATGTGGATTTTAATCCTTTGGTGACTGAAGATAGTGTGCTTCTTCCATGTGAACATCTCACTTATATGGCTGCTTGTTTGGAGACAAGCCTTTAAGACCCCAGATGCTATTTTATCTGATAGCCAGGCACTATCTAAATTCTTAGCTACATTTGGCTATAGCATCTATATCTTCTGGGTTTCCTTCCTGAGGGTGAGCATTGAGAAGGGTCATGGTATAGGAACTAATTGTTCTTAAGTTAGAGCTAGGGTGTAGTGTGAGCCCCAAACCCATGTCTGGATCTATTCTTTCTTTTTTTTCTTTCTTTTAAATTACTATAACTTGTGAGTTCATACATATGCCATATCATTTCATAATTCAATCATGTCAAACAGAATTATACAATTGCTTCCATAATCAGTCTCCAAACATACTTTGCCCTCCTGGGCTCCCTGACACCATCTCCATTTTAACTCTCCCACTCTTCTATACACCCCCCCTCCTTGCAAACCCTTGTTCTATTTGCTTTCCCTATAGGCTCAATGTCCCTGGGTTTCATTTACCAAAAACCAGCAAAACAAATAACACAACTTCAAGAGGGTGAACCCCAATGGTGATGCACCTCTGAGATATCACTTCATATGAACAAGCATAAGCAAAATAAAACAGAATGTCCTTCACAGGATTTCCACAATAATACGTATCTTAATATAGTATATAGGGCATTGATGTAGCAAGACCTTGTTTGTCAACCAGCAGTACACCACCCTAGGTGCAGTTGTCTTTTGCTTCCAACTTAAGTCCTCAGGTTACAAGTGTGTCTGGAGTAGAGTCAAGTTCAGCCAGTGGAGTTCCTGTATGTGCTCTCACCGATGCCAGCTCTGGACACGCATCCTGGAGCTCCGGGATTCAGTGCCCAGGGTTCCATGGCTCCTGGCTGGGGTGCCCAGACACCCTAGTTCATTGGCACCCACCCAATGCGTGCCACTAAAGACCCTCACTCCCTAATGTTCCCCAAAGCATCTTCAGTCTTTCCTCTTCCTACCTAGGGTCAGCTCTCTCTCCACTCCCCTCAATAGACATGCTCTTTTGTTCCCCCAAGTGTGACTGTACTCTCTCCACTCTCCTGTGCTGCCACTCCCTTCAGTGAGCCTCAGCCCTCTGGCAGGGCTTCCTTACTCTCTGGAGGACTTCATTCTGGATTCGCCTGGCTACCACACAGGAGACAGCATCCCCTGACCCTTTCCCCCACCATTTGATCCCAGCTGTCATGAGGCACCCTCTGGCCAAGTGACCTACACTATACTTATCTGGAGCAGATGAGGAGTGATTCATTGGCACTGGCCCAGGTTTTTACCAGGCTGTCTGGTCCCCAACTAGAAGACTGGATGCCCTACAAGCTTGAGCTTGGGTCAGTTCTGAGCAGCCCAAACCTATAACTCTGTTTACACACACACACACACACACACACACACACACACACACACACTGACTGAAGTTATCAGAGATTTGATGTTACTTCGATCTCAATAAATACCCAATCAATATAACCTTAATCATAAATCACATAATTAAATGACATCTTTCATTGGGCAAATGTGCTGCACAATACCTCTTTAAAATGCTAAGCTTCGGGGTCACTGAGGTAGTTAGTTTATTGTGCCAACCTGGCCAATGAACACATGTGGTGTTAATTGAAGGGCAGAGGGATCAATGGCTCGGCGAGCCTCTCCTTTCTAGTTCTCGGGTCTCTTGCTTTGTGATGGTTGGACCAGGGTGCAACTGCCTTAGCCAGTTCCCTGCTTCAGCTGTCAAGGCTCACTTCCTGAAAGACATTTCCAAGGAGAAGACACATGGACCTACCCCGCTTCAGCCCTGGGTGCTGGAGCAGCCCTGTGGAGACCCCTGCCAGTGCTGAGATGTTTACATGCCCACTGATTTAGCTTCCCTCCTGCAGTCGGCATCACAGTGTGTATTTTGAGATGGAGGAGGACTTTGTGGATTGGTGCTGGACCTATGGGTTAATGGGCTAATGTTGGACTTGTGGTCTTGGGTAGCACTGAGTTGGGATGTTTTCTTGATGTGCACTTAACCATTATATAAAACTCTCTCTTATACATGTGGCTTTGTTTCTCTAAAGTTCCCAGAGTAACACAGTCATTTTGAGGCCTAAGGTGTGACTAACCAATCTATGGTACTTTCAATTGCTTTATACGTATGCAAAACGTGGGCAATGAACAAGGAAGACTGAAAATAAATGGTCCTTTTGAGTTTGGTGGTAGCAAAGAGTACTTAAAGACTGTGGTCAGTCAGAGGACAAATGAATCTGCTTGGAACGAAGTACAGCCAAATGCTCATTAGAATTGAGGATGAAGAGACATCGCGCATACTTTGAACATGTTATCATTAGAAACAATTGTCTGGAACAGGATATCATATTTGCTAAAGTGGAGAGTCGGTGTAAAAGAGGCAGACCCTAATCCAGATAGATTGATAATACGGCTTCAACAATATGCACAAATGTAAAAACAGTTATGAGGATAGCACGGTACCAAACAGCATTTACTTCTGTTTTACATAGGGTCAGTATGAGATGGAATTGACTCCACAACTCCTAAGAACAGCTACAACTGACATACAAGCACACAGACTGTCATTGAGTCAACTCTGGGCTTCCGTCAGTTAGGAAAGAGGAATCTAAGCCCTGTAATGTGGCAGCACAGGAATTTGTGAGTAAGATTAAATGAGGTCCTTTCCATTGAATACCAATGCAATCTTTTAGTTGGTTCTTTTTCTAACATGCATAATCGATGGCTCAAAATGGAGAGGTAGGGAAATTTCAAATGTTCTTTTTGAAAAATATTTTTATTAGGGGCTTGTACAACTCTTATCACAATCCATACATCCACCCATTGTGTCAAGCACATTTGTACATTTGTTGTCATCATCATTTTCAAAATACTTTATTTCTACTTGAGCCCTGGGTATCAGCATCTCATATTTTCCCCTCCTTCCTTCACCCTCTCTCCCTCATGAGCCCTTCATCATTTATCAATTATCATTATTTTTTTATGTCTTAAACTGACCAATGTCTCCCTTCACCCACTTTTCTGTTGTCCACCCCCCTGGGACGGGTTATAGGTAGATCATTGTGATTGGCTCCCCCTTTCTCGCCCCACCTTACCCTTCACCTCCTGGTATGGCTACTCTCAATCTTGGTCCTGAGGGGTTTATCTGTCCTGGATTCCCTGTGTTATCTGTACCCATGTACATTCTCTGGTCTCACCAGATTTGTAAGGTAGAATTGGGGTCATGATAGTGGGGGGAAGGAAGCATTCAAGAACTAGAGGAAAGTTGTATGTTTCATCGGTGTTATACTGCCCCCTGACTGGCTCATCCTGTCCCCATGACCCTTCTGTAAGGGGATGTCCAATTGCCTACAGATGGGCTTTGGGTCTCCACTCTGCACTCCCCCTCATTCACGATGATATGATTTTTTTTGTTTTTGTTCAGGGTCTTTGATGCCTGATACCTGATCCTATCAATACCTCATGATCACACGGGCTGGTGTGCTTCTTCCATGTGGACTTTGTTGCTTCTCAGCTAGATGGCCACTTGTTTATCTTCAGGTCTTTAAGACCCCAGATGCTATATCTTTTGATAGCCGGACACCATCAGCTTTCTTCACCACATTTGCTTATGCACCTGCTTTGTCTTCAGTGATCATGTTGGGAAGGTGAGCATCATGGAATGCCAGTATAACAGAACAAAGTGTTCTTGCATTGAGAGATTACTTGAGTAGAAGCCCAATGTCCATCTGCTACCTTAATACTAAATCTATAAATATATGTACATAGATCTATTTCCCCATTGTCATATATAAATATATTTACATATGTACATGCCTGTGTTTAGACTTCTATAAATGCCCTTTGCCTCCTAGTTCTTTCCTCTATTTCCTTTTACATCCCTCTTGTCCCACTATCATACTCAGCCTTCATTTGGGTTTCAGTAATTTCTCTCGGTTACATTGCCCTTGATCAAGCCCTACCAGGTGTCCTACACCCTCCTCACCACCGATTTGGATCACTTGTTGTTCTCTTGTCCCTGGGTTTGTTGACACCCACTTCTTTTCCCTCAAATCCCTCTCCCATGCCCCCCCCACCCCCGCAATTGTCAGTCCTGTTGTTTTCTCCTCCAGATTGTTTAACCACCTATGTTATCTAGATATACATTCAGATATTATAATATGCACAAAAACAAGACAGAGGAAAACAAAGCAACAAAAGAAAAAACAACAACAAAAACTGACAAAAAAAGAGGAAAGCCTATAAATAGTTCAAGGTCTGTTTTTTTTACCTTTAAGAGTGTTTTTTGGTGGAGTTGGAGATGGGGTGTCACGTCCTGGCTCCTGTCTATTTTTGGTATGCCCGGAAAACTTCATTTCTCTACTTATTGTTTAATGCATATTTTAAAAAGGTGGTTTGTACTCTCACACAATGAATCAAGAATCAGTAACACTTGGATTAAATAAATTGACTTGGATTAAATTTGAAGCTGTAATTACTGCGGAATATGGTAAATTTATAAGCTGACTCATTAAAATTTCATCACAGTTTAATTTAGAGATCCACAAACTAGTAGCTCTCAAAGGAATTCACAACAATGTGTTTGCATTTAGCTAATTTAACTCAATACGAACATTCCAAACCAAAGTGACTACCCTGGAGTTGATGCCTACTCACAGTGACCCTCGTAGGAAAGGCTGGAACTGCCTCTGTGGGTGTCTGAGGCTGTAACTCTTGACAGGAGGAGGGAGCCCCATCTTTCTCCATAGAAGAAGCTGGTTGTTTGGGACTGCCAAACTCTGGTTGCCCTACATAGAACCACTAACCCACCAAGCCTCCATAGAGTATGGACTTTGTCAATTGAGTTTTCATAATTGATTTAGTCTTCTCTAAATATGGAGAAGACTGGAGGTTATAAGAAAAGTTGAGTCTCTGGAAAGAGGGGGAAATGTAATGAATAGCATCTAGTATTTATCCTGTCACTGCAAAGGGCAGTTGGACATGGGAATGATATTTTCAAATAACCATTTTTCCCTCAGCAAATGCTGCAATGGCTTTTTGACATGGAAAAGCCTTAATTTATGTGAAATCTTACTATAATTTTATAACCAATAGTGGGTTATATTGTTAGCTGGATGAAACGTGTTTGCCATTTGCACTTAGGCCAGCTTGGCATCTCTACTTTCAAGTGGAGGTTTGTAGTCTGATTTGGATTAGCAGACACAACATTGACAATCTGCTGTTCAGTTTTCCGAAAGTGGCTTTCAAATATTTTCATCCTATGTTTATTGTCTTGTTTCTGCCCTAATGCTTTTTCATATGGAAGGAAGTTGTAAATGGATATGCAAATCCTTGAAAAACAATAGGTATAGAATCAAACCCTCATTTAAATTTCTATTCTTTCGTTACATTTTTTCCACCTCTAACTTAGAAGCATATTCTTGGTGGCTAAATCACACCCAACTGGAGGATCATTTAGGGTCTTCAATCACAATACTAACGCTAGTTCAGGTAGTGTTCCATGACAAGTAGAACATTTTCTGTGGATAAGGGAGTTGTCAGAATTTCTGTGAATGCGTATATGAAGGCTTGTAATGATGGATGCTAGAAATACTAATCACCATGAAATGCAGATTTACCATCAGAAGAGTGGCCTGGCTGAATAGTTATGGTTGGCTTCAGCTAAATTATTTCCCCCCAAATATCTTCCTGATAAACTTAGCCACATCATTTCTAGACATACCTCTCATGTCTGTCAAACAAGCCTTCAGGAAGATCAATTGCCGTGGCGATCCGCAACCATACAGTGGGGTCCTGCAAGCACCTCGTACATCTTTACACCCTGACCTCTTCCACAGAAGCCATTTGTTGCTATTTACCAAGGATTTTTAAATAGTCTGAAAATCAAAAGTAGTTAAAAGGCCGTGGACTGGGCTTAGTCAGGACTCATTTAACAGCATTCTATTTTTTTAAGGTAGCTTATACAATTTAAATGTTTAAAGAACATATTTTGGACTCTCTCACACTCTTTCACTCACTGACTCACCCTCTCACTCTCTTACTCACTCTCTCACACTCTCACTCACTCTCCCATACTCTCACTCACTCACTCACTCTCTCATACTCTCACTCACTCACTCACTCTCTCATACTCTCACTCACTCACTCTCTCACTCACTGACTCACCCTCTCACTCACTCACTCTCTCACTCACTCACTCACTCACTCACTCACTCACTCACTCTCTCACACTCTCACTCACTCTCTCATACTCTCACTCACTCACTCACTCACTCTCTCATACTCTCACTCACTCACTCTCTCACTCACTCTCTCATACTCTCACTCACTCACTCACTCTCTCACACTCTCACTCACTCTCTCATACTCTCACTCACTCACTCACTCTCTCATACTCTCACTCACTCACTCTCTCACTCACTGACTCACCCTCTCACTCACTCTCTCACACTCTCACTCACTCTCTCACTCACTCACTCACTCACTCACTCACTCACTCTCTCACACTCTCACTCACTCTCTCATACTCT
>NW_022107407.1:15374876-15402145 GCF_000313985.2 Echinops telfairi | reverse complement strand
CTCTCACTCACTCACTCACTCTCTCATACTCTCACTCATTCACTCTCTCACACTCTCACTCACTCTCTCATACTCTCACTCACTCACTCACTCACTGACTCACTCTCTCACTCTCGAATTCACTCACTCTCAATCACTGACTCACTCTCACTCACTCACTCTCACTCACTCACTCTCACTTACTGACTCATTCATTCACTCACTCACTCACTTTCATTCACTGACTAGAATTTTAAAAAAGAGAAAAAAAAAAGAACATATTTTGTTCTTACTGTCTGTTTTGAAAAGCTTCATATTGTGAACTAGAAAGGTGTTTCTATCTCAGAATATCACTTTTGTATTCAACAATTTTAACAGCTTACTACAACTTTTAGCAGTTGCCTTTGCCAACACTTCCTTTTTCTCTAGTCACTCTGGTAGAATATTATCTTCGCCATCACCCAAGTTAACATTAGTTGACCCTTTAACCCTTGAAACGTGACAGAGTAGGAGCTGATTTCTCAACATGGTGTCAATCCACAGTGAGGGGCATGGACAGATGGCCTTAAGAAGAAAGGTAGTCCCAAAGGACTTCGCCATGCTCCTTTGGAACATACACATGGATCAAGAGGCAGTTGTACAAAAACAACATGGGATTACTGCATGGTATAAAATCAGGAAAAGTGTGCATCAAGATGATCTCTACTTACCATACTTATGCAACGTGTTGCTGGGCAAATAATCAGAGAAGTTGGGTTATATGAAGAAGAAGGAGGGATCAGGATTAAAGGAAGGCTTATTAACAATCCATGATGTGCAGTTCACACAACATTATTTGCTGAAGGTGAAGAGGACTTGAGATGTTTGCTGATAAAGAGCAAAGGTTTCAGCCTTCAATGTGGATCTATGTAAAGAAAACCAAAATCTTCACAATTGGACCAATAGGTAACATCATGATAAATATAAAAGTTGTCAAGGATTTTTGTCTTACTTGGATCCACAATCAATGCTCATGCACATAGCAGTCAAGAGATCAAAAGACACATTGCAGTGGGAAAATCTGCAAGCTTTTCTTTAAGCAATTACAAACATGCAAATATTGGTATAAAAGAAAAAAAAATTATGAAAATCTTTTTATAGCAAAAGAAACAGTAACCAGATGTGATAGTAACCAAATATGGGAGGGAAAAAAACATATTTAGCATGCTGAAAAGCAGGGAGATTACTTTGAGGACTAAGGTGTGCCTGACCCAACCCTGGTATTTTTCAATCATCTCATATTCATATAAAAGTTAGACACTGAATAACGAAGCTAGAAGAAGAATCAATGATTTGAGTTGTAGTGCTGGCAAATAATATGGACCCCCCCAGAGGACAAACAAGTGTAACTTGGAAGAAGTACAGTCAGAATGTGCCTTTAAGGCAAGGATGGTAAGACTTTGTTGTATACAGTGAGAACATGTTATCAGGAGAGCCCAGTCCCTAGAGAAGGATATCATACTTGGTAAAGTAGAGGGGCAGCAAAACGGAGGAAGGCCCTCAAGAGATGGACAGATACAGTGGCTGCACCAGTATGCTCAAGCATTGAGCAGCTGTGAGGGTAACAAGTTTGGGCGGTGTTTTCTTCTGTTGGGTAGAGGGCCATTACGGGTTGGAGCCGACACAATGGCTCTTAACAACCACCTTCTGGCATTTCAAGCATTGCTTATTTTCTGGTGTTTTGAACTTGGCTGTCAATGCTGACGTGAGGTGGCATTTCATTGCTATTTTGATTTGCGTCTCTAGGATGGCTAGTGATTGTGAGCATTTCATTTGCTACCTGGGTGTGCACTCTGGTATATTGTCTGTTCATGTCCTCTGCTCATTTAAAAAATAATAACCATTTTTATTGACATGTAATTTGTATACCATATAATTCATTGGTTTAGATATATTAAAAAGAGATGTACTATTGTCACCACAAAGAATTTTAGATATATTTCTTAGTAATTTTACCCTTTATTATCATTTTCTGTTTTCTCCCCCAATCTCCCCTGTCATAACCCCAAATAACTAGTAATCTAATTACTGTCTATGTATTTATATATTCTGGACTTCACATCATGAAAACTACATCCCCAAATCTCACTTCCTCTTACTTTGTTCTTTTTAAATAGCATTTGGCCTATGCTTATTCTCATCCCTTTCCTTAGAAAGTTGGTGATTAGATTTTCCATTTCTTTTAAAAATGACACTGGGGTCTGGATCGCAATTGCATTATATTTATAGATTACTTTGGGTAGTATTGACATTTTCACAATGTTAAGATTACTGTGATAGCACGGAGACATACATAAAATTGGCCTGCGCCAGTTCAGGCCCAAGCCAGATGGGAGGCACACCTGGGTTGACCCAAACTAGGCCAGGTGGGCTTATTTCAGCCAATGGGTCAACCAGTACCATCGACCAAGCCTCCCAGCCCAAGGCCTTAAAGGCCGGAACCTGGAGACCACTGCTCTAATCCCCCTCCCCCGCCCTTTGACGGCTTCCCCACTTTCTGCTCAGTCATGCAGTAGTCTCTCTCTGACCTCAGGCCGCCATGTGTGGGTGTGCAGTCCCACGAGGTTGCCTTTATTCAGTGACTGTAAAACCTGAAACTTCTTCTGTCCTTTTAAAAACTCAGTTGGACCACAAACCAGGCTTCGGTGTGAATTCTTTCTTGTGCAAAGCCAAGAACCCAAGGTAGTTCCCACCTGAGAACCTAACATCTTTACTACCCATGTGGGTAGTGCTCTCCAGCTGATTCTCATTCAATGCTACCCTATGTACAACGGAAGGAAACACTGCTTAGTCCTGTGCTTATTATTCTTATGTTTGATCACCATTATAATGTCTCTTATTACAGAATGAAAATCATTGGGTATTGCTATTTTTCTCTATTCAGTAAGTGGTAGATATCAATTCCATTTGGGCAAGATGTTTTCTACCTAATAGATTAACAGTAGTACTTAAACATAATAAAAAACCCAAACCAAATGCATTGTGATTTAGTCAATCCTGACTCACAGTGGCCCTATAGGACAGGGTAGAATTTCCTGGGTGAGTTTGTGAGACTGTATCTCTTCATGGGAGTAGAAAGCCATTGAGTTTCTGGTGATCTTGAACTGCTGACTTTGGGGTTAGTCCAACTCGTTATCCGCTATACTACCAGGGCTCCTATAACAATAAAAATAGATAAATATTGTCTATATTCCTTTAAGAACATGAATGGGTTGAGATGAGTTAGAAATCACTATTGATACTTTATTCCCTAATTTTAAAATTTTATTACAATGGGGAAAGATGGATTAAACATATGAGGCTCACAGCTGACAAAGTAAGGCTCCTGAATTCATAAGCAAATTTACCTGGATACTTCCTGGGCTTGGGGTAAATACTTAACTAGAGCTCTCAGTTCTGCCTTCGTCCACAGTGTGGTGTATTAATTACTTGGGGAAGATGCTCATCTTGGTCACCTTGCTTCATTTTAAAAAGCATCTTGACATGAGGCTTGTCTTTGGCCTTTTTAATTCCAAAGTCCCTACTACAATGAGGAAGCTTAGTTGAAGTATGCTCAATCTAGAAGGCAGATACGGACGTGAAAATGATAAAAGAGGAATAAAGTGGGGCACCTGTCAGAGGAGCCAAGGGAGGATTGACAATGGGAGAAGAGACAGAGAGAGGAAGGAGGTGTGACAACAGGAACCAGAGAAATAGGAACAGTAGGAGTAGAAGAGTCATCTGAAGGCTTAGCCTTACATTGTTATTTAAAATGGTTTTCAATTTGTTCACCTTAAGCAGATCTTCTATCTTTTAGGGAAACAAATTAGTTTCTTTCTTTTAGCATTTTCTTGGTACTGATCAAGGAATTTTTGTCACTCCTTTCTTCCAATTTAAGAACCTTTAGATTCCAATTGGCTACAAAGAAAAATTATTTTCTTGCTTTTCATATTTCATAAACCTCATTTTTTAATCATTTTATTAGGGGCTCATACAACTCTATCACAATCCATACATATCTCAATAGTGTAAAGCACATTTGTACATTCATTGCCCTCATCATTCTCAAAACATTTGCTCTCCACTTAAGCCCCTGGCATCAGGTCCTCATTTTTTCCCTTCCCTCCCTGCTCCCCAGTCCCTCATGAGCCCTTGATAATTTATAAATTATTTTTTTTGTCATATCTTGCCCTGTCCGAAATCTCCCTTCACCCACTTTTCTGTTGTCCATCCCCCAGGGAGGAGATCACATGTAGATCTTTGTTATTGGTTCCCCCTTTCCAACCCACTCTCCCTCTACATTCCCAGTATTGCCACTCACACCATTGGTTGTGAAGGGATCATTCACCCTGGATTCCCTGTGTTTCCAGTTCCTATCTGTACCAGTGTACGTCCTCTGGTCTAGCCAGTCTTGCAAGGTAGAATTTGGATCATAATAGTGAGGGGGCGGAGGGGAGCATTTAGGAACTAGAGGGAAGTTGTATTTTTCATCATTGCTATATCGCACCATGACTGGCTCGTCTCCTCCCCAAGACCCCTCTGCAAGGGGATCTCCAGTGGCCTACAAATGGGCTTTGGGTCTCAACTCTTCACTCTTCTCCCCGACCCCCTCATTCAGTATGGTAAGATTTTTTTGTTCTGATAATGCTTTATACCTGATCCCTTCAACACCTCATGATCACACAGGCTGGTGTGCTTCTTCCATGTGGGCTTTGTTGCTTCTGAGCTAGATGGCCGTTTGTTTGCCTTTAAGACCCCAGATGCTATATCTTTTGATAGCCGGACACCATCAGCTTTCTTCACCACATTTGCTTATTCACCCACTTTGTCTTCAGCAGTTGTTTTGGGAAGGTGAGCATCATAGAATGCCAGTTTAACAGAAGAAAGTATTCTTGCATTGAGGGAGTACTTGAGTGGAGGCCCAATGTCCTTCTGCTACCTTAATACTAAATCAATAAATATATGCACCTAGATCTAGTTCTCCATCCTCATATATAAATATATTTGCATATATACATGTCTTTATCTAGACCTCTATAAATGCCCTTTGTCTCCCAGCTCTTTCCTCTATTTCCCTTCTTTCCTTCTATCCCACTATCATGCTCAGTCCCTACCAGGGTTTCAGCAATTCCTCTTGGTTACATTACCCTTGATCATGCCTGACCAGGCCTCTCACACCGACCTCACCACGAATTTGGATCACTTGTTGTTCCCTTGTCCCTGAGTTTGTTAACACCACTTCCTTTCCCCCACTTCCCCTTCTCCTATGTCTCCCTGGAACTGTCGGTCCCATTGTTTTCTCCTCCAGATTATTCATCCATAAACCTCATTTTTGAGATTTCCTTTCATGAGATCACATCATTGCAACAGATTAGTCACACTGCTGAGATAAGAGTGGCCCCCACTGAACACAGTAGATGTTTCAACAGAGCAAATGCCCTTATAGTCAGAAAGGAAAGAAAAGAATCAAACTAAAGCCCGGTGTTTTAATGACGAAGTGACATTTGAGGAATGAGCAGCGGAAGGGGGGCAGATACTGAATAATTATTCAGAAAACTGTGGAGGCTCCTTTTAAGAAGAATTTATGTCCAAAATGTGGAGTCCAAGATCACAGAGCAATGAAAAGACCTTTAATTTGATATAAGAAAATTATAATGTTAGTTAGACAGAATAGGGGGAAAGAGGGGGATTGTGTCCACAAATGCCTGCCTAGAACCACAATAAAAGGGCTGCAGGGAGATCAGACGCCCCTTAGATACCTATGGAAAAATCCAAACTGAGCTTGCGCACACTAGGACCACCAAGGTGCAGGTGAAAGTAAACCTGGCCACAACCTAGGGACATGACATCACACAGGTGTGCCTAAACCCAGCCAATAGGGTCAGCCAATATCCTCAACCATGCTTCCCCAGCCAGTGAGGCAGGGAGGGAACAAAGGCAAGGCTCGCAGGACCACAAGCCTTCTTGGCCTCTGGGGCTTTCCTGGTTCCACACATGTGGTATAGTTTTTTGTACCTTTTCCGGTATTCTTTCTACGTGGCTTTCCGCATTCACTCATGAACTAAGGCGCGTTCCATGCAGCTTTGCACACTTTCCAGAAACAGCCTGTACTTTTTGAGACTGCAATACCTGAAACTTCCCGTCCCCTCATAAAGGTCTCTTGGATTACAAAATTGCTTCTGCTGTGTGAATTCTTTCAGCATTGTGAAGCAAGAACCGAGGTATCTCCTCCAGAAACCTAACAATTCCACAATCCCCTGGGCCGGCATGGTCAGTTTGCTTCATTTTAAAGGGCATATTGCCATGAGACTGGTCTTTGGCTTTTCAAATCCAACGTCTTTAGTATAAGGAGGAAGCTTAACTGAGGTATTCTCAGCAAAAAGGGTGATATGGAGGCGATAGAGACCAATAAATGGGCATAGCTGCTTTCAGAATTCTGGATTTCCAAATAATTAGCAAATCATCTACTTAGTCCTTAAAATTAGATAAAAATAATTTGTTAAGGAAATAATAAAGAAAGTGCTTTTGAATCTAGAGACTCATCAAATCTCACTCACACAGAGTGTGTTTCCCAGCATTCCAATATACACTTTTCTTGTATTTTTCCTTAGGATTAGAATTTTATCTCACATACTTTGGGCTTGTGGTTAGGACACAGCCGTCCCTGGAGAAGGATCATGCATGGTAAATGAGAGTTCAAGGAAAAAGAGGAAGACCCACAATGACATGGATTGACACAGTGGATGCAGCAATGGGCTCACCCACAACAGTTGTGAGGATGGTGCAGAATTCTGTTGTGTTGTACACAAGGTTGCAGTGAGTGGGAACCAAGTCTTAGACACCTAAGAGAAACAATAACTATCCCACTTTAAGGACTGAGTGGCTTTTAGCTACAATGCTTCAAATACCTAGGGAACCATGCCACACCCCTTCTGCTGGGGTCAGAGAGTCATGCTGCATGTTTGTGCCATATACACCCTGTCAGCAATCAGGTACCTTTTGGAATATGGATTGTGCAATGAGGCAACATACACCAGAGGCTTATATTTATCACTAGGTCAATTATTACCAGAAGGCAAACCCAGTTGCTATAGAGCCCAGTCTGACTCCTGGTAATCCCATGTGATTCAGTAGAACTGCTTTCTGTTGGGTTTTCATGAGTGGCCTTGCAGAAGCAGATGTCCGGGTCTTATTCAGAGACATCTCGAGTGAGATGGAACCTCCAACCTTTCAGTTCGTTGTGCGGTACTCAGTCATTTGTACCATTCACAGACACTCAATGATCACCATGCACTGGTAATATTCTACTAGTAAACAATGGAGAATCTGCGAGTCCTGGCAAAGGGGTTGTCAAAGTGCTCAGCTGCTAGCCAAAAGGTTGATAGTTTGAATCCAGCAGCCACTTTTCAGGAGAAAGCTATGGGGATCAACGATTTACAGCTTTCCAAGCCTTCTGGGGAAGTTCTGCTCCATCCTGCAGGGTCATTATGAGTGAAAATTGATTGGATGATGGTGAGTTTATTTTGGGGGTGTGTAAAATCAGTTATGATTTTCTGAATGGGGATCAAAGTATACTGGATACAGAGGAAGGAAGAGCCAGGTACAAAATCAGATAGGAACCAGTCAAACTTGCGATTTGCCATATGTGACAAAGAGATAATGATCCTTTTATCTTCTCAGGATACTGTGTTTTGTTTTTGTTTTTTCCCCAAGTCTTCAAGTCAAGGAATACATTTAATAGTTTAAAAAAGTGAACATATCACTACCTAAGTAAACTTTCAAAGTCAATAGTTACCAATTAAAAGGGTGAAAAAAATGGCTTGGTAACTCTTCTAGGTAACAATTCACAGCACAGAGGAAGTGTGCATTGCCTGTGGCGACTTCATCCAACTTCCCTGCCTTATTGATGTCAGGTCATTATAGCCCAGAAGTTAATTATCCTCCTTCAACTCCTTTGGGAAAACCGTATTTTCATTTACTCTAAAAAGGAAAAGGTCATTTGTTAAGGATTGGAGTGGAATGGCAGCTGGCTGCTGAAAATATATGTTAATTTTTTCATAAGGCTCACAGTCAGAGCAATGAGAAATTTAATAAGATCTGGCAGACCATCTTAGAGCATCAGAATAACCAAAGGAAACTATCATTTCTCTTAGAAGCCTCTAGATTTCTTTGCGGCAATCTGCCTATAACAATCTTGGGGTGAATAATGAGTATTCTCTCCACAGTCGGAGTGCTTTCACATTTTCTGAGTGCTTTCACAACTCATGAACCTATTCTGTGATCATTTATTTCTACAAACATAATGCTTCATTTTATGGTTTTTAATTTTTCTTTTATGCTTTTGTCAATGTGTTAAATATATTGCCTAGATAGACAAATATATAGGAGCCTGTGGTTTTGAGTTGGGATGCTAATTGTAAAGTCAGCAGTTCAAAGCCACCAGCCACTCTACAGGAGAAAAGATGGGGCTTTCTACTCCTGTAAAGAGGTACAGTGCTAGAAATTCACAGGCGAAGTTCAAATCTGCCCTATAAGGTTGCCATGAGTAGGCAGAAACCTGATGGTAGTGAAAGGGGGGCAAATAGATTTATGCCTGTGCATATGTCCCCTCACATTCATATGGGCTCACCCCACATGCTCATAGCAGAATAGAGCTAAGAAGAAAAAGTAAGACACTCATTGGCTCTCTTGTCTTTTCAATATTCTTCTTTTTCAACTAATTTCTCTCTACTTTGGGTGTTGTTTGTTAAAAACAGGAAAATATAGAAAGTTTACCTACTGCCAAGCTTGAACAAATCTTATAATTCAGTCAGACATATGTTTATGTCTAAATTACAAATAATAAGCAAAAACAGCTTATCCAGATGAAACTTCCTCTTCACTAATTTTTTCCTAATTTTATAAACTATTCTGAAATTAAGCTCGTTGGTGCTGCAAATTATTCCATCTCCCTAAATTAACAATTCTCCCAAACCAGAAAATCTAGTGGTTCATATACTTCTCTGTCACAGTATATTCCACAGTATAAATAAGTTGTGCAATTGATCCAACCCATCTCTGTGTGATTTGGGGGTACATCATTTTTTCACTATTACAAACAAATAGTTGTAGTGGACCCCCTACTCTCGCTAGTTTCTGGTGTTGGTCTCTACAAGTTTCTGAGGAACAACTAGTTTTCCAGTAGTCTGCCAAGGATGAGTTCCTAGTGAGCCTGAGATAACACCACCCTCATTCTTCAGAGTATTATGAGGGTGTGCATCCCAAAGTCAGAGAGACTTTCTCTATGTTTAAAACAAAGTGGTATCTATGTAATGATCTATAATTGTGTATTTACTATGAGGTAAAAATAATAGGCAGTAGTTATTAACACAGCTGTTGTCCTTGAATGGACTATGAACCATGGTAACCACGTGTGTGCAGAGTAAATCTGCTCTGTGGTGCTTTCAGAAACAGATCACCAGGTCTGTTTTCTGAGGTACTTCTAGGTGGGTCCAAACCATCAACTTTCAGCACTTGACCTTTCGTGTCTATAGATCTAAAGATTAATAATTTTTCATTTTTACTTGATATCAGCAAGTGTCTCTTCAAACTTGCTATAGTTGTTTATCCTCTCTATAAGTGGTGCTTGGTTTTGCCAGACTTTAGTTTTTGTGACTCCAAAGTGAGAAATGGAACCTTCTTGATGTTTTTAGTGATGTTCAATATTTTTGTATATATCTTTCCTCAAAACTATTTTATTGGGAGCTAATACAGATATCATGTCCTTCCAAAGTTCAATCGCATCAAGCAATATTGTAGAATTGCTACCACAATCAGTCTCAGCATTCTCTTTTTTCTTGAACCCCTTGACATCAGCTCCCCTTTACCTGTCCCCTCCCACAATGCACCTCCCGGAACCCTGATTTTACGTGCTGTCGCTATAGGTTCATCAATCCTGGATCTCATGTACTGAAAAACATGGAACCAAAATTCAAGAGGGTTACCCCCAATGACAAAATACATCTGAGAGAAACCCCAATATCACACACACACACACACACACCAATGTTGTAAAACAGATCAGGCCCAGCATGCATCAGAGGGGCATCAACCAACAAGGTTTTCACTGTTCACGTCAGGATCATCATTCTGACCTCCGGTAGTCATCTTTTGAATGCACTCTGCTTGGTCACCACTTTCTTCCCATCCCTCTGTTATGGACAGAGGGAAATCATCAGAGGCTTATTTCCTGTGTAGATCTTATAAATGAGTCTTTGGCTTCCACTGTCATCCATAGCCTTGAGCAAATCAGACTTTCACAATTGAGGCTCTGATACTATTCCCTCCTTTGGCTTCATATTATGTGGTTTTCAATCCTTTGGTCACTGTTATTGATATACTTCTTCCATGTGGACTCAGTTGACATTTCATTCAGATGGCTGCTTGTTTGGAAACAAGCCTTTAAGACCCTAGATTCTCTTTTATCTGATAGCTGGGTACCATCTAATTTCTTCACCACCCTTTGCTGTAGCGTGATTAATCATGTTTTCTTATTAAATACAATTTTATTTTGTAAATTTTCTATTTACACCTTTGAGCTACAGCAATTGCATTTTTGTATTACAAAGCTTTCTTCCCCCTTTAAATGAATGCCTCTAATGATACTACCATAGTACTTGTAAGTTTGGAAATAAACAGAATCTGTCACCAGGTATCACCAATTGCATGCAAGAATGAAAAACTACTTTGGTTTTTCTAAGATCTCGAAAGACAGTAGGAGGGTTATACATAATTAATCTATAGTATAATTTTTTTATTTACTGCTGATTGCCATTTGGAGGCAGAGGAAAGATAATGATTTATACTCCCATAAAGAGGCTATCAAAAGATATAGTGTCTCGGGTCTTAAAGGCTAGAAGGTAAGCAAGTGGCCATCTAGCTGAGAAGCAACAAAACCCACATGGAAGAAGCACACCAGCTTGTGTGACCACAAGGTGTTGAAGGGATCAGGTTTCAGGCATCAAAGAACAAAAATCACAGCATTGTAAATGAGGGGGAGCACAGAGTGGGGACCCAAAGCCCATCTGTAGGTAATGGGACACCCCCTTACAGAAGGGTTACGTGGAGGAGGTGAGCCAGTCAGTGTGCAGTGTAGCAACAATGAAACATATAACTTTCCTCTAGTTCTTAAATGCTTCCCCCCACCCACCCCACTATCATGATCCCAATTCTACCTTACAAATCTGGCTAGACCAGAGGATGTACACTGGTACAGATAGGAACTGGAAACACAGGAACCCAGTGTGGATGATCCCTTCAGAACCAGTGGTGAGAGTGGTGATACCGGGAGGGTGTGGGGACGGTGGGGTAGAAAGTGGAACCGATTACAAGGATCTACATATAACTCCCTGGGGGATGGACAACAGAAAACTGGGTGAAGGGAGACATTGGACAGGGCAAGATATGACAAAATAATAATAATTGATAAATTATCAAGGATTCATGGGGAAGGGGGTATAGAGGGGGGAAATGAGCTGATACCAAGGACATAGGTGGAGAGGAAATATTTTGAGAATGATGATGGCAATGAATGTACAAATGTGCTGACACAATGGATGCATGTATGGATTGCGATAAGAGTTGTATGAGCCCCCAGTAAAATGATTGAGGGGAACAAAAAGAGAGCTACAGTCTTTGAAAGCACAGGGGTGGGTCTTTTTACCCTGTCCCATAGAGACACTGACTCAGAATTTCCTCATTGGCAGTGAAAATGTCTTTTGTTTTAGAGACATTTGGAATATTTCCATGTGGACCTGTGCCTTGTATACATGATACTGTTTGATATTTTAATTTGACATATTAATGAAGTGATTAAGGAAACAACCTCTGAAACTCCATTTCCTGGCATTAAGCCTGGTATTAAATTTCTTCTTTATGTTCTGGATACAAGTTCTTTATAAAGTACTGGAACATGATTTTCAAAATATTTCTCTTATTTTCTGTATTATCTTTTTATTTTTTTGATGATACGATTTGCTGCATATAATGTTTTTAATTTTAATGAAATATATTTTATCTTTTTTCTTTTCCTTCGTGTCACTTCCACCAATTCTGACAATTATATGTTCTATATAAATTTAAACATACAACACCTTATCTAATTTTTTCTACCTCCATAATACAACTATACTTTAAAAATCATTATCTTTGCATACAGTTACCAACTCTTCTATATGCCATTCTAGTGTGGATTATTCTAAAATACAATTTTATTATGTGATAATACTTACTAGAACTTTATTTTCTTGTCTTATATGGTATATCTCAAACTAGCTGGCATTGCATTTAATGAGTTCATTCTGCGTGAATGTGGATAAGTATCAATAACTTGAAGAAATGTCTCCAACTATTCATAATAAAATAACACCTTTGCTGTTTTTATCAGTCAAACAATATCTGCTTAATTTAGTTCATTCCTTTTGTAGTACTGCACACTGTCTGAAAATGCAATATCTCTGTGTGTTACATGCTTGTTTCTTGCCACTATGAGACCCCTATCAAGGGTTAGCCTCTTCAATCTTTTATCCATGGTACCACAAGCAGGCACACAGATATATTGCAAAACCTAACCCACTACCATTAAGTCAATTCTGACTCATAGTGACCGATTGAATAGACTAGAACTGCCCCTTTGCGTTTGGCATGTACAAATCTATTATTCAGGATTGGCGGTAATATTAAAGAACCTACATCTTAATCTACACAGCACAGTTCATATTTACATTTTGTAAATAACCTACTCTTAATTAGATGGTTGTGGAAGAAGATTTAGTCTCAGAGAAATTAACTATATACCCCTCATTCACTCACCATTGTTAATTAAAAACCTAGCATTGCCAGGCTCATTTCTGGCCACAGAAAATACAATATAAATGAAAATAATTCATGTCTGAGTTCAATAAATACTTCTTTAGCATGAAATTTTCTTGTGCCTAGCTTTGCTCTAAGTCAGAAATTTGCAGAGTAAGACCAAACTAAGAATATGAACTGAATTTGAAAATAAAGCTTAATTAGAACATAGCTTTGCTTGTTTCGGCTGCAAGAGCAGAATCAATTATTTGCAATGTGGAGTATATGGTGTTCAAACCTTAAAATATTTACTCTCCATAAAGTGTTTACAGAAAAACTATGCTGTTCCTTGCTCTGATTGTTACATCAGTGTTTTTTGTTTTGTTTTTAATAAAGACAATGGTCCTTTCTACCACATAACTCATATTCCAGTCAGACCCACTGAAGATACATTTTAAGGAAGGAGATAGGTATGAGTCTCAAATTAACAAACAAAATTGATTTCATTTCTTACATAAATGACAAGGTACAGGTGGTCAGAGGAAGACTACTTGGAAGTAATGACAAGCAAAGATAAAAGATGAAGAAAATTACATTCATGCAAACAGAGGGAGTAACGTTCTTGTACAAGAGAGAACAATGTCTCTGATAAGAGGATGGGCCTGTCATCTTCAAGCAAAGCAAAGAATGCCATTGGGCCTGCTTCCTCTCCTTCAAGAGACAGACAGAAAAATTTGGAAGTGACCCTGTAGTGTTGAAAGACACAGTAATGTTATGTAAGTCATGATTAATATGCTAAATCTTATGCTAGGTTCTAGAGTAAACCACTAAAATCGTTGAACTGAAAAGGTGAAGTGAACAAATAAAGATTTTAAGAATACTTTTTCCTGATATTTAAGGATGGGTTATACACAAATAAACAAATAGGGAGACAAACTTGGCAACCACTACATAATATCATGAAGGTCAGGCTAAGATGATGGCACTGGGGTTGAATTTTATTTCATATGTAAAATGATGCCATTGAGTGCTTGGAGCAATCAGATATATAGTCTGACTTAAATGAAAGAAACAAGAATAATAACAAGACATACATGACAAAAAAAAAAGAATGAATGATAGGGAGAGCGCCTTAAGTGACAATGGTAATGGTGAAAACAATAAAATGTGATCCAATGTATTAGAGTAGGAGCCCCGGTGGTGTAGTGGTTACACATTGGTCTGCAATCTGCATGGTCAGCAGTTTGAAACCACCAACAGCACTGGGGGAGAAACACAAAGCTTTCTACTCTGGCAAACAGTTACAGTCTTGGAAACCCACATGGGATCACTATGAATCAGCAATGACTCTATGCCATGGAGAGTATCACAGAAATAAGAGAGAATGCTGAAATCTTGCTTTAAAAGAAGGGTTGTAAGCAGTGGTGGGACTCAGCCAGTTCGCACAGGTCTGGCAGAACATATACCTCGTTTTTGTTGAGTTTGGAGAACCAGTTGTTAAAACAGCACTTGTTATCAGGTGGGCAGCCGCCAATGTGGAACGTACTAATTTACATTACTAACACTATTTTTAAATCATTCATCTGTGCAACAGTATATTCTAAGTGGCTATAGTAATGTTTATGTCATCCATAAGCATAAAAATTAGACAGACTATGTTTATAATCTTTATTTATTCATTTCATAAAACTTTTAATACTTTTGATGAAAAACTACATTTTCCCTCCCTTGCATCTGTTGATTCAGTAAACAAACATGAATGAAAAGACAAAGTGCCAAACAACCAGATGGTGACACATTGTCATTCATTTCAGCTGTGTGTTATGCTCTAAATTCTCACAAGATATTATGAGTGAATTATGCAATTCTTGAAAGTGTTCAAAGCTAAAAATATTGTCAGAACAATTGCCGCATGTTTAGCAGAAGCAGAAAGAGGTTTTTCAAAGATGAATATAATGAGTTCAGAGGTCAACTATCTAATATATCAAACACAATGACTATTATCTAACGAGCCTCCTTCAAAAGGAATGGGATCCTACACCTAGAGTGAAAAGATGGTGAAAGATAAATCATGCACCTGGTGATGTGAAGAATATTACAAGTGAGACACCAATCAAGAAGCAATATGGAGAGATTGCTGGGAAAATGACATCTAGTTAAGACTGACCTACCTGGAGCTCCTGCTGCCAGACCAGAAAATTGGGAGGTAAGGTGAAGGAAACTGGGAGGTGGAGTCCTGAAATTAGGATTAGGGTACTAGGGTCTCTCCTGAATCCCTTTTGTGTGTGTGATTTCCACTCATAAAGTGAACCAAGAATGCTCTAAATTGCTCTAGGTTCGGCAGCTGGGCTCATGGGCTCCAGCTGGAAATCTCCTCCTGCCCTTTTGCTGGGAGTAGTGATTTCCCCAAGCTGATGCCCAAAGGGGACATAATGCCAGACACGAGGAGAACGCCAGGCCAGAGCTCTCCACTTTGTTAGCTGCCTTCAGCTCAAAACCTGGGGAGAGGGAGTGGTGGGTAGCCATAATTTGGAGTAGAAGAAAAAGCAGAAATTTACCTGAGGCAGATCACAGTGTGGGAGAAAATAGGCAGATAGTCAGAGTCCAGGGGGCGAATTCAGTTCCATTTGGCCAAGAAGGAAACAATCCCCCTGATAAGCTGGCTCTCTGCCCCTCTGGGGGGTCAGTGTGACAGGCCCCAAATCAGGGTACCTCACAAGCATAATATAAAAAAGGGTGAGAATATATATTCTTGTTAAAAACTGCACATCCCAGGCTCATTGCTCAACTCCAAGTAAGCACATAGAAGGCGTCTCCTAACAAGTCAGCATAAGAAGGAGCCCATGCTAAGGAATGCCAGAATTTAGCTTCAGGGCCTGTGGGCTTTCTGCATAACAAAGACCCACTGAAGCAAGTGTAAAATTCTAACAGAACACAGAGCTAGAGCCCAGAGTCAGGGAGACAAGTTAATTTGATTCTATGCTAGCTGGCCAGGGAAAAAATATAAAAAAATTTTTTAAATGCTCTGATCTAGTAGGGCACCAGCAGTCTAGATAGGACAATAAGCCCAGGTTCCCTCTCAGTGATTCTACACACAGCTGGGGAGATTGGCCTGGCCTAGGGTCCTACACGGAGCTGAGGGAACACCCCGACTCCACCCCCTGCTGTAGTGCTACATATAGCACACGGCAGGTATACCAGTGAACTCCAGCGCTCAATACCATGGTGGGAACTGATGCCTGGCCACTGGTATTATCTTCCCTTCAAGAGTAATCCCACCCTGAATCTGTGGAACCCTTTATCAAGCGGGCACACCATCCCGCTACCTTGAGGAAGAGTTGGAACTCCTCCAGCCCCACGGACTGGTGATCAAGCCTCAGTTATCTCCTTATTTACCACTCTATTTCTTCTTTCTTTATTTTCTCACCCTTCTATCTTTTCCACCACAGTCTGTCTCAACGGCCTCAGGTTTGTTTGTTTTTTTCTTCTTTTTCCTCTTCTCTCCCTCTCTTTCCTATCATACACCACTGTGGGCTTCTAGGCCACTACCCTCCATCCAGGATAAATCAACCCAAATAGCAGGGAAAACTAGCTTGCCGTCTCTGGGAGTGCTGCACACCACACAAGTCAGCTGTGACAGCCATCTACAGTGCCCCGCACTGCTGAGGAAACCTCAGTCGGACCTCTAAGGTGATCTAACCAACTAGGGAAATTCTGCCCAGCACCACTGGGTCCCTGTACTAAAAGGGCACACCAACCTGCCATCTTGGGTAGAGTTTAACCCCTTCCGGCCCCACATTCAGGGATCAGGCAATCAGGGGATCAGCTCTCTCTTTATTCTTTATTATTTCCTTTTCTCTTTCTTCTCTGTTTGCCATCACAACCAATCTTAGTGAGCACAGTTGTGTTTTTCCCCTTCTTTCTCTTTATTTCCTTTTTCTTTCTTCTCTCTCTCTCTCTTTGTTCCCCTCTTCTCTCTCTCTGCTTTTATGATTCTCTCCTCTCCCTGTCTCCTTCCACATACCAATAATGGTTTCCAGACCCCTACTCTCTGCCTAGGGCAATTCTGCCCACCCAGTGAGGAGAGCTGCAGCCTTCCCCCTGTGACAGTGCTACACACAACACGGCATGGGGTTCAGCTATCTCTTTATCTTTTTGTCTCTCCACTTTTTATTTTTCTTATTTTTCCTTTACTTCTTTCATTTTTTCTCCTTTTCTCTTCTTATATCTCTTCTCCCTTTGCTGCCACAGTCTCCACAGATTGAGTTTTCCTTTTTTTGACTGATTTTACTTTTCTTGCATTTTTTTGTGAGTGGGTGTTAGTTAGTTTGGCATTTTTGCTCCCTTCTTGTTTTCTTCTCTCTCTATTTTTCTTCCCTTCACTCTTTTTCCTTTCACAAGCCACTATTGGCTTCCAGGAAACTCCTCTCTGCCTAAGGCAACTCTGAAGGCCCAAGTGGGGAAGCTTCCACCGCATTTGTTGGCTTTACACACAGCTTGGGAAATCACACCAGTTCTCCTCCCAAAACCAAGAGGTTGGTGGTTTCCCCCTTTAAATGGCTGGAGGAATGCCAGCCTAAACTCCATCACCCTACAAGTGACTGGGGGGAACTCCTTCCCATCACTGGTAGGGCTCCACGCTACTGTGGGAACATCCACCCAAACGCCAAGGCAATTTCTCTGACTAGGATAATTCCCCCTGCCAGCTACGGTGCTCCACACAGAATAGGGAACACCCTCACACCCTCCTCAGCACTCCAGTTGCAGAGGGAAACACCACACACCACCGGAGGTGCTCAAAGCACCATGAGGCTTACTTAGAGATCAGCCAGTGAAACGACACCCTCATGGGCCCACAAAAACCCAACCAGCAACACATGAGAGGGCTATCCAACTTACATTCCAAATAACAGAATCCTGGTCAGCTAGGGTAAGAGTGAAACTATAGGAAGATACAGTGGTAGCCTGACCCCTCAGTACAGCTACCAGCAGGTAGTTTGTAGAAGCACTCAGTGTTTCTTTGACTCTGAAAGATGGCCACAGGCTCATGTATAACAACCCATAAATAGCAACCATCCATAACAGCCTCAAAAAAAAAAAAAAGCAGGAGAAACAAGACAGTGCCCGAAAAAGTCATGAACCTAATGATGTGCACAGAAGACTCAGATATTTACCTGCCACAGAAAGAAATTTTCAAAATGCTGCTTGAAGTCATATAGAATATGAGGAAAGCAATACAGAAAAAGGATGAAATGATAGAGGAGATCAAGGGAATGCACCAAGAGAAATACAAGACTTAAGGGATGAAATAACAAAATCCAGTGGCAAATTGATAGACTTTGTCAACACCTTTGAGGAGGCAGAGAATTGCACCAGTGACCTAGAGGACAACCAAGCAGACCTTAACAAATGGGAAAAGCAGTTAAATAAGACCATCAGAGAGGCTGAAGAAAACCTGAGATCCATGTCTGAATCTATGAATAGGAACATATTAGAATAATTGGACTACCAGAACAAGACACAACAAAGAAGTCAACAGCAAAAATAGCGAGGAAATTCTTAGAGGAAAACTTCCACAGCTTAATAAATGAAAATCAGGCAACCATTTAGCGGGCTCAAAGAACACCAGCCAGACTGAATCCCAAGAAGCCACCAAGACACATAATAGTCAAATTATCTAATTGTGAGGAAAAGGAGAAAATCATAAAAGCAGTCAGGGAAGCAATAGTCACATATAAGAGTACCTCAATATGAGTATGTTTAGACCTATCAGTGGACACGATGAAGAAGAGGAGAGAATGGAGTTACATATTCCAAAAATTTGAAGGAAAACACCACAAAACCAAGAATATTATGCCCGACAAAATTATCTATTAGGATAGATGGAGAAGTAAGAGTCTTCCCGGACAAGGTAAACCTCAAAGAATACACAGAAAGAAACCCAGCCCTACAAAAGATCCTTACCGATCCAGTATGGGGAGAAGATCAATACTCACCAATGCAAATAAGAGACCATCACATAGAACAACTGTACCCATAAGGCGACAAAAAGAAAACAGCCCCCAAGATAGCATTGGGTCAATAGGGGAAAGAAGGCAACAATGAAACAAACACACACACAACACAAGTGAATAAGATAGGTAGGTAGGAAAATACTCAAAACAAAAGGTATAAGATGGCATCACAGAGTCCACAGATGTATGCAATACCACTGAATACCAATGGCCTGAACTCAGACATTAAAAGGAATAGGCTAACACAGTGCTCAGAAAACACAACCCATCGATCTGCTGCCTACAGCCGACACAGCTCAAGCTTGCAGACAAAAACAGGTTTATAATTAAAGGCTGTAGAAAAATATACCAGGCAAATGGAAATGCAAAAAAAGCATGGGTAGCGATTTTAATATCTGACAAAATTGATCTCAATGTACATGCCATAACAAGAGACAAGGAGGGGCAGTATATAATGCTCACTGGAACAGCATACCAAGAAGCAGTGAGCATAATAAATATATATGCGCCCAATGAGAGACCCACGAAACTTGTAAATCAAACACTCCAAAAGATGAGAAAAGGAATCACAGGCTCAACAATTACAGTTGGTGACATTAATACAACACTCTCAAAACGACAGATCACTGGGAAAGAAACTCAACAAGGAGGCTACAGATTTAAACAGCACAATCGGACAATTTGACTTGATAGATATTTTCAGGGATTTTCACCCAAGTGGCAAAATTTCACGTTCTTTTCAAGTCCACTTGGCACATATTTGAACATAGACCACATGCTGGGACACAAATCGAACATGAGTAAATTCAAGCACATAGAGATTATACAGACATCTCTCTCCGATCACTGTGCCATAAGGTTGGAAATTAGTAGGATGGTGAAGAAAACAAGGGCAAACAATTGGAGGATGAACAATTCTCTATTGCAAAAGTAGTGGGTTATTGACCCAGATCAGAGGTGAAATATGGAAGTTTCCAGAAACCAATGAGAATGAAAATATGACGTACCAAAACCTTTGGGATACAGCAAATGCATTTATCATAGGAAGGCTGATAGCAATAAATGCACACATGAAAAAAGAAGAGAGACTCATGGATGATATGCTGGCACAAAACTTACACCAATTAGAACAGAGTCAAGAGAACAATGCTACTAATAGCAAGAGGATAGAAATAATTAAAATCAGAGCTTAGAGACGGGGGAGGGAAAACAAGAAAACTATGGAAGAAATTAATGCAGCTAAAAGTTGATTCTTTGAAAGAATGAACAGAATTGATAGCCTGCTGGTAAAGCTAACCAAAGAAAGGAAGAAACAAACATCAATTGCAAAGATGAGGGATGAAACAGGGGACATTACAATGAACCCTAATGAAATCAAAAGGATAATTACACAGAACTATGAAGGCCTATACTCTATCGAGTTCAACAACTTGGAAGACATGGAAAAATATTTGGAAACACAATCCCTCCCTAGACTATCCCAGATGGATTTCAAGAACCTCCACAGACCCATAGCAATGGAAAAAATAGACAAAATTTATTAGGGGATTACCAACCAAAAAGTCCCCTGGACCAGATGGCTTCACAGGAGAATTCTACCAAGCATTTAGGGAAGAACTGACACCAATCCTACACAAACTCTTCCAGAACATAGAAAAAGACAGAAAACTCCCAAACTCTTTCTATGAAGCTAATAAAACTCGGATACCTAAAGCGGGCAAAGATTCCTCAAGAATTGAGAACTACAGACCAATATCCGTAATGAACAGCTAAGCAAAAATCCTTAACAAAATACTGGCCAATAGAATACAAAAGCATATGAAAATAATAATTCACTGTGACCAAGTGAGATTCATAGCAGTGATGCAGGGATGGTTCAACATACAAAAGACCATTAGTATTATTCACCACATTGGCAGGGAAAAAGATAAGAACCAAATGATAAAATTGATAGATACATAAAAGCCATTCGACAACATCCAACACAAATTCCTATTTAAGACACCAAGAAAATAGGAATAGAAGGAAAATTACTCAATAGTATACAAGCTATATATGAAAAACAAACAGTCAACGGGGTAATCAATGGAGAAAAGAAAAAAATAATTTCACTGAAAAAGGTGATTAGACAAGGATGCCCCTTGTCCCCACTCCTATGTAACATCGTACTGGAGGTCCTAGCTAACAACACAGAGAAAGAAAAGACATCAAACGTATTTATCTGGGGAAGGAAGATGCAAAATGTTTATTATTCGCAGACCATATTATTCTATACATCAAAAATCTCCTAAACTCCACAAGTGGAGTGTTGGAAGCAATAGAGGGATATGGTAGAGTGTCAGGATACAAGATCAACAAACAGAAGTCCATAGGTCTGTTATACACATCAGACAAGCCCACAGAAGAGACAATTAAAAAGGTAGTACCCTTTACAATAGCAAAGCACAAACAAATATCTGGGGATATACCTAGCTAAAAACCCAAAATATTTGTACAAGGAAAATTATAAAACTGTACTACAAGAAATAAGAGTGAGCTCAACAAATGGAAGAACATCCCATGCTTGTGGATTGGAAGACTCAATATAGTAAAGACATCAGTTCTGCCCAAGGCACTATATAGGTTCAATGCTATCCTGATACCAATACCACCATTCTTCTACAAAGAATTGGAAAAACTGATTACCAACTTCATATGGAGGGGGAAGAAGCCCAGAATTAGCAGAGAATTCCTTAAGAAGAAGGACAAAGTGGGAGGGCTTGCTCTACCTGACTTGATCATGTATTACATGCCAACAGTAGTCAAAACAGTGTGGTACTGGTATAAACGCAGTTATTCAGACCAATGGAAAAGAACTGAAGACCCAGGAATAAAATCATCAGCATAGAGGCAACTGATTTTTGAAGGGCCCAAAAAATATCAGATGGGAAGTGGATGCCCTCTTCAATAAATGGTGCTGGAAATAATGGATATCTACCTACAGAAAAATGAAGCAAGACCGTTACCTCACTCCATGCACAAGAATAAACTCAGGGTGGATAACAGACCTCCAGGTAAAACCCCAAATAATTAGGGCCATTAATGAGGGAATTGGGACAAACCTGAGAACCTTGGCACACAGAATACATAGGCTTTTGGAAACAGGGAAGGATACAAATACAGAGGAGTCACAAATAGACAAGTGGGATATAAAACACCTGTGTGCATTGAAAGAATTCACCAAGAGTACAATAAAGAGAGCCCACCGACTGGGAAAATATCTTCAGCAATGACACATCAGACAAAGGCCTTGTTACTAAAATCTACAATACTTTGCAAGCATACAATAAGAGAAAAACTAACTTCCCACTGAGGAAGTGGACAAAGGACCTGAACAGAAGTTTCATAAGGGCAGAAAACCGAATGGATAATAAACATATGAAAAAATGTTCCCGACCATTAACCATAAGATAAATGCAAATGAAACAACTATAAGATACCACCTAACACCCTCAAAATTAGTCCAATTCAAAAAATCATAAAGCAACAAGTGTTGGAGGGGCTGTGCAGAGGTAGGAACTCTCATCCACTGCTGATGGACCTGTAAGTATGTACAGCCACTGTGGAAATCGAGTTGGCGATATCTAAAAGAGATGGAAATTGAGCTACCATACAACCCAGCAATTCCCCTATTTGACATATACCCAGAAGAGGCAAGATACACACCACGGCCAGACATCTGTGCTCCAATGTTCATCGTGGCACAGTTCACAATTGCAAGGAGTTGGAAACAACCTAAATTTCCATCAACAGACAAATGGATTAAAAAACTGGTACATACATACAATAGAGTACTATATATCGCTAAAAAGCAGTGATGAACACATGAAGCACATTGCCGCATGGGAAGAACTGGAGGAAATTATGCTAAGTGAGTAAGCCAAGAGCAAAAGCACAAGTACGACATGAGTGTCCGAGGTAAGTTTATAAAATTTAAAAAAAGGCAAAAATGGCATAGGGAAAAAGCTACTGTTTACAAACACTCCAGGTAGTACGGTAGGGGCCAGACCAAATCCAGAGGTACATATGGTAGCTAACTAAAAAGGAGTTGGGGGAGAGAACAAAAAGGATAGAACTATGTAGTGGGGGAACAGGGCACTAACCCACCCAAGGGGAGGGTATTGTTTAAATCTGCACAGGGAAACAGGAACCAGATTTAAACCTGGTTTTCCCGCATGTGAATGGAGTGTGCCAGGATGAAGAGGTGAGCCAGTGGAGGGGTATGAGGTCCTGGCCTGAAACCCAGCTATGTGGACAACCGCCCCGCCCATCCCCAGAGAAGAATTTACTTTAAGTACAGCACTATAGCTGCAGCTCAGGGAGAGGGACATGTCTCCTCAGAGCACACAGTTGCAAATGAATGGGGAGGAAGAGAGGGTGGAGCTCATCCTGGCCCACCAATCCTGGAGGATGATATCCCTGCTAACAACAACCAATGCACAGAGTGGACCATATGGCTGATCCCACTATGAGACACGACGTTCCTTGCTGACCCATGGCCCTACGGGGGACAACCTGTAGACTCAGTATCGGGATTGGTCCGGTCTGATCCCACCACACTGAGGCAAACACTAAGGGTGTGTGGCAGAGCAGCAAGGGGGAGGAGGATAGGGAGATCCTGAGGGAGTGCAAAGAATAGACTTTGGGGCCAGAGCATGGCACCCCATTGGACTCCACTGGAGGACATTCCTAGAGGTCAATAAACAGACCTTGAACTATTTACAGGTTTAAATGTTTTTTTTCATTTGATTTATTTAGGATCATTTGTTTTCTTTGTTGTTGTCATTGTGTTGTCTTTTGGTGCTTTGTCTTGCTATGCCTTGTTTTTGGTGCATATTATTATCTCTGTAGATCTATCTATATAAGATAGGCTGGATGAACAGTCTGGAGGAGAAAACAAGGGGACTGATGGTTCCAGGAGGAAGAGGGGAGGTGGGGGAATGGAGTGGTGTTGACCAACCCAGCGACAAGGCAAGAACAAGTGATCAAAAATTAGTGGCAAGGAGGGTGTGAGAGGCCTGGGAGGGATTCATCAAGAGGAATGTAACCGAGAGAAATTACTGAAACCCAAATGAAGGCTGAGCATGATAGTGGGACAAGAAGAAAGTAAAAGGAAATAGATTAAAGAACTCAGAAGCAAAGGGCATTTATAGGGATCTAAATACTGGCATTTACATATGTAAATATATTTATATATGATGATGGTGAAATAGATCTATATGTATATGTTTACATTTTTAGCATTAAGGCAGCAGATGGACATTGTACCTCCACTCAAGTACTTCCTCAATGCAAGAACACTTTGTTATATTAAATTGGCATTCCATGATGCACACCTTCCCAACACAATCGCTGAAGACAAATGTATGCAAAAGCAAATGTGATGAAGAAAGTTGATGGTGCCTGGCTATCAAAAGATATAGCACCTGGGGTCTTAAAGGCTTGAAGGTAAACAAGCGGCCATCTAGCTCAGAAGCAACAAAGCCCACAGCACACCAGAAACACACCAGCCTGTGTGACCAAAAGGTGTTGAAGCAATCAGGTATCAGGCATCAAAGAACAAAAAAAATCATATCATTTTGTGCCCACCTTCCTGATATGATCGCTTAAGACAAATGTGTGCATAAGCAAATGTGGTGAAGAAAGTTGATGGAGCCCGGCTATCCAAAGATACAGCATCTGGGGTCTTAAAGGCTTGAAGGTAAACAAGTGGCCATCCAGTGCAGAAGCAACAAAGCCCACATGGAAGAAGCACGCCAGCCTGTGTGACCACGAGGTGTCATAGGGATCAGGTATTAGGCATCAAAGAACAAAAATCATTGTAAGTGAGGGGAGTGCAGAATGGAGACCCAAAGCCCATCTGTAGACAACTGGACACCCCTTATAGAAGGGTCACGGGAGGAGACGAGCCAGTCAGGGTGCAGTGTAGAAACAATGAAACATACAACTTTCATCTAATTCTTAAATACTTCCTCCCCTCCACTATCATGATCCCAATTCTACCTTACAAATCTGGCTAGACTAGAGTATGTACACTGCTACAGATAGCAACCAGAAACACAGGGAATCCAGGGCAAATTATCCCTTCAGAACCAGTGGTGATACCGGAGGGTGGACTGAAGGTTGGTCAGAAAGGGGGAACCGATTATACGGATCGACATATAACCTTCTCCCTGAGGGATGGACAACAGAAAAGTTGGTGAAGGGAGAAATCAGACAGTGTAAGACATGACAAAATCATAGTAACTTATAAATTATCAAGGATTCAAGAGGGAGGGAGGGGCGGGGACAGAGGAGGGGAAAATGAGGAGCTGATACCAAGGGCTTAAGTGGAGAGCAAATATTTTTAGAATGATGAGGGCAACGAATGTACAAATGTGCTTTACACAATTGATGTATGTATAGATTGTGGTAAGAGTTGTATGAGTCCCTAATAAAATGATTTTTTTTTAAAAGAGCAATATAGAAACTTTTTATGAATTCTGTCCACCATCTGCTACTTTGTTTCCATTGGCTTCTCCATTAAAAAGAAATTGTTTTACATTCGTAAGTGTAATTTTACCAGCTAGTCTTTTATGAGAGTAAACTGAACTCGTTGTACAATAAAAATAAATTTCTCAGCTAGGGCTTGGCATTTGTTATATTTATTAATAAGATAGGATGTTGTATTTCTTTTTAATAAATTTAATAATAATAAAGCTGTTCCTTCAAATTATGAAAAATAAACAATATAAAATATTTTAATAATAGGTTTTTGTCAGACATTATTTAATATTTTCATTAATACCTTAAAACTCTTTCTTATAACATAATCTAGTTTTGTGTGACTCTTTTATTGTTCTGAATTAAGTATTAACTTATGAAATAAACTACCTTTTAGAATATCTTGTTTTATACTGCAAATGGTCATTAGGGCAGAGAACAGGTTGTAAAAATAATTTTATTTCCACGACTGGTTGTAAGAACTGATTTGAAAAAGAAAAAAAAAAAAAGAACTGATTTGTACATAAAAGAATGGAATCAATGTTATATATATTTCACTGACAGGAGTTAGTTCTGGGATAGAGAGTTAATTTTGATGAAAAAGTATTAACTTTATTTCTTTTTGGTAAACATCTATATTGTTGATGGTCTGCAATAAAGATGTATTTTGTAATGAGTCTCTTACTTTCTCAAAATAATATAAAGCAATCATACGAAGGTAGAAAAACTCAAGAATCAGTGACTATTATAATCTTATGAAAAACAATGGCCAGATGAAATTAATTACTGAAAACTATACTCTGTTATTGCTTTACTATTACTTTCTCTATTGATGCTAGGTTTATATATTGCTCAATATTTTGGTCTGTGACCTTTTCAAAATTAATGGCTCATTGTATTCATATCCTTAGTGTCTCTCATAATTCATGTACATGGAATATAATCAATATATAACAAACTATTATAGTGGGTCATTGATATATGATAAACACGTTAAAATGAATTTTTTAATTTCCTAACCACTGAGCTCTTTTAAAAAATGGAAAAATTTTCCAGCGTCATCATGAAGCATATTTATTATGGAATTCCAATGGTAATGGGTTCTATATTATTTCCAAAGCTTGAATATATTGAGGCATGTGAACAGCATGTGGGAATACATCAAAAGAAAAACAGAAGAAATATACAGAAATTCTGACTTTCTCTTCTATCATTTATAGCTGCTAGACTTTGAAATATTTTCTTCAACTTGCTTGTTAATTAACAGCTATTGCATCATATATTGTAAAAGATTGGCGAGGAAGAAGCCACTTCCAGGAACATCAAGAAACAAATATTTTCTTAAAGATATTATTATCCTATGGGAATTTCATTAAAAAACCTCATTGATACTACCACTTTGTTTTTGTTTTTAATCATTTTATTAGGGGCTCATATGACTCTTGTCACAATCCATACATACATCAATTGTGTAAAGCACATTTGTACATTCATTGCCCTCAGCATTCTCAAAACATTTCCTCTCCACTTAAGCCCCTGCCATTAGGTCCTCATTTCCCCGCTCCCTCCCCGCTACCCCCTCCCTCATGAGCCCTTGATAATTTATAAATTATCATTTTGTCATATCTTGTCCTGTCCAATGTCTCCCTTCACCCACTTTTCTGTTGTCCATCTGCCAGGGAGGAGGTCACATATAGATCCTAATAATTGGTTCCCTCTTTCCAACCCACTCTCCCACTACCCTCCCAGTACCACCACTCACACCACTGGTCCTGAAGGGATCATACATCCTGGATTCCCTGTGTTTCCAGTTCCTATCTGTACCAGTGTACATCCTCTGGTCTAGCCACACTTGCAAGGTAGAATTCGGATCATGATAGTGGGGGCGGGTAGGAATCATTTAGGAAC
>NW_022107407.1:15363185-15372981 GCF_000313985.2 Echinops telfairi | reverse complement strand
ATATGCCCAGTAGAGGGATGGCTGGGTCATAAGGTAGATCGATTTCCATTTTCTTTAGGTATCTCCAGATTGCTTTCCACAGTGGCTGTACAAATCTACATGACCACCAGCAGTGGAGGAGGGTTTATAGTTAGCAGCCCAGCGTGTGACCACCGGGCTACCAGGGCCACAGATAAAGGGAGAGGTAATGCAGTGAGAGAGAGACTTACTCGGTCACTGCTGTGGGAGCTTCCTCTATCCAGGAGCAGACAGATGCGGGGCATATGGAGAACTTTCAGTAATGTCAAGCCCACAGAGGTTGAAAGAAGAGGAGGGATTTCCCCTAAAGCCAGCAGAGGCTAAGGCTTCCCCTAGAGCCACAGCGTTGGTTTTAGACTGTGATAGAGTAAGTTTATCTTTGTTAAAGCCATCTACTTGTGGTATTTCTGTTCTAGCAGTGCTAAATAGGGGTCAAATACGACTGTACTAATCATATTTTCACTTTGAAAAGTTAGTTCTGTTTGCTTTATTTGGCTTTTGCTTGATTAAAAAAAAGTCATATTATATTGAAAGACCTTCAAAATGTTTATAGACAAATAGCATTAAAAATAATAGAATTTTTCCAAAACATTTGAAGCCCTCATGTGTCTATATACAATGTAAGCTTTCCTTACATTTATATAACATGTAAGCTAGTTATCTTTACATTTATATAAAATACAAATTTTTTTACAAAAAGTCTTTTCAATTCCCAACCTCATTTATATTCCTATACTAACTCTTTTCTAAAATATAATTATACTTGACTATTTTGAATATTGTTTTTTAATATTTTAAACATAGGACACTTGAACATCAACCTTCATTCCATCACCTTTAAATGTCTGGCTTGGATTTGTTTTGACATTTTCCATAGCTCTTCTCCATTAAATTTCTACACTCTTTAAAAATGTTACTTCATGAAATTATGACATTTTAATTTATAATCAGATTAAAATACAAAGATAACTTTGAAAATTGAAAAATGATCATATCCACGTATATTCATATGATACTTTTAATATTATTTACTATAAAACCAAGAAGCAAAAATATTACTAATACCACTTTAATATAGGTCAGAGTAATTTTTTACATACCTTCCACATACCTTAATCAATTATTTAAAATCATATCATATTTCATTTAAACTCTGATTTTCTGCTAGGTCTCTAAAATGGATGTTTTGCTAGGTATGGAATTCTAGATTCAAATTTTTTCTTCAAATCTTTGAAGACACATTTTGTAATTTTTTTCTAGCTCCAATGTTTTTGCCGATAAACTTGATGGTAGACTGATTTGATTCTATGTATATGACTTCGCTAGAGGAGGACATGTGCTGTTATTTGGGTGTTTTTTCTGATGAAATTTGATTTAATAAAGTTAAATAGTAGAGTCAGAAATAGGAAGACATCTATATGTCTATAAATCTGAAGTTAATTTTGCTTTAGAAAATAATCAATATGGGAATTATAAATATTTATAAGTAGTACATCTCACCAATTGATGGTAAATGGTCTTGAGCAAAAATAATAAAGCATTTGTAATTTACATACTAAAGGGAAAGAGGGGTTTTAATAGTTTCTGAGCAGGGATGTGATATATAATATAATATTGATTTAGGAGAATTAGTCTATCAACATTCTATTGGAAGAAAAATAAGCAAAACACAAGGACACAGCTTATATAAACATATGAAATGGTAAAAGTTACCAGAGAGGGGAAAATAAAAAAACGAAGAAACATAAAATGCATGCATTCTCATTTTGTGCAGTTGTTGTTGTTAGAAACCAAAAAGTCAATTCCAACATATATCAGCCCTCAATGACTAGTAGAATAGGTCCAGGAATTTTCTTTATGCTATCCAATTGCCATGTGCTTGTGTTGTGGTAATGTCAAAACTTCCATCTTTCATTTATCAGTCAGGTACCTAATCACAGCACCACCAGAACTCATTTTGGATAGTTGTGTACTCACCCGTGATGTCGATCTGACTTATAACGACCCTATGGGGCAGAGTAGAACTGCTTCCTAGCATATTGAGGCTGTACTTCTTTATGGGAGCAGAAAGCCCTATATTAGAAAAAATATCATCATGTGCACTAAATATTAATATCAGCTAGACTCTTCTTTCCTTCCTTCTTTCCTTTAGACATTGGTTTATAGGCAACAGTTAGCAACATGTAAACACATATTTTTAAGTATAGCGATCAACTTTATAAAAGACACAATATAAAATATTCCAGTTTTCTAGTTATATAAAAAAAGGTGATTTCATTATACTTTATTGCAAGATAATTGACAGCAAAAATAAATATACTTTATACTGGCAATCATTGGGAATATCTAGGTAAAAGAGCCTGTGAACGTTTATATTTCCTACTTCAAGAAGATCAGAGGTCAGACAGTAATTAAGACATTAATCAGAAAGGACGTAGTTATTCTTTGCTTTATATATAACAACAGGGGTAAAAAAATAAATAAAAAGAAAACTTTAACTATAGAATATCTCTGAGTTTACTTGGTGAGCCCTCAGCCTGTTTGAGATCAACCTCTATAGTTGGTCTCAGATTTAAGTGTGATACATGACATTTGGCAGAAGGTGGGGTGGGAGTGGAGGGCACAGTTACCATTAATTTTTAAATGGTATTTCTGACTTTGGTTAAAAAAAATGAAATAGCTTATCATTTGATCTCACTTTTGACCCATTTTAAAGTTGTTTCAGTTAAAAGAACAAAGTGGGTAAGTGTAAATACATGTGAATTGGGCCTCTGGTGAATCCCCTCTGACCATAGACCAGGGATGTGAACATTCTTGCCATCATGCAGAAAGCATTGGAAAGTGGATTATTGCAGCTATAGTTAGGTGAAATGTTAGCACCTTATCATCTGATGTCCCTTATGATCTATTTTAAATATGTTACAGTTTTTATTTTTATTTTTTTTGTAAATCCAAATAACTTAAATGAATGAAAAGGGAATTTTGGTTAATACTGTCTCAGGTAGTACATACTCTCAGGAAAGTGTGCAAGGCTGCATGATGGGGAAAGTTCGCCCCTGATAATGGCCGCTTTGGAGGAGCGAGGAAATACCACGTGGGAAATAGCTGGAAAGTAGAGGCTGTGGAGCCACAAGAATGCCTGTATGGAAAAAGGAAGAAGAGCTCGGGAGAGAGACAGAGAGAGCGAGCTCGGAGGAGTTCACATGTGCAAGGCGCCCAGGAGAGAGAGGTCTCACCCTCCGACCTGAAAGAGTGGACCTGAAGTTGGATTTGTTACAGTTTTCATATTTTCTGCTTTATTTCTTATTGAGGTTTTTATCTGCTTTACTCTCTTAATGTTTTTAGAGTTTGAGTTATTTTTAAAATGTTTTCCTGTTTATGAAATCCAGGATAGGTACATCTATGGAGACAGACACTGGATTAATAGTTTCTTAGGGATATCGCAGGAGGGGTCCGGGGGAAATGGGGAGCAAGTAACAATGAGTAAAAGAATGAGGAAAATGTTCTAAAACCGATTGTGGTGATGATTGTGCAATTTTCTTAATGTGATTGAATTTTTGAATTGTATGATATGTTAACTAAATGCCAGTAAAATTGTTTTAAAAAGGAGAGAAAACCACCCTTCTTTAAAAAAAAATTTTAAAAACTGCCCCAAGGATTCATTCTTTCTCTGAATAAATTCCTAATAACATTTTTTCTGTACAACTAACCAAAAAAAAGTTACTTTAGACTTTAGAAGAAGCAAAATCATTCTAGCTCTTACTATGCTGAATCACTGGAAGGTATTGGTGTGTGTGTGTGTGTGTGTGTGTGTGTGTGTGTGTGTTTTCCATAATAACTTTTTTTGTCATCATGATAAATACCTTTTTGTTGTTTCAAAACATGTTGATGCTTACTCATTGTTACGATCTGTAAAATAAATCATTACAAAAACTGAACAGATAAAGAATAACCCAAAACTGAATCCAACTATTAACAGAGAAAACTTTCTGAAACTTTCAAATCAATAGATATTTAGTGAAATCATTGAGCATTATGTATTTTACAAATATGATCTTTCCGTTAGTTTCTTCATTTTTATGTCCTGCAAACTGCGAGCTCAAGCACAAAGAATTTCCCTGATTTGAAATAGGTTTTTCATAGCTGCATATAATATCTGTTACAAATCATCAAAAGAGAGCCTATGATTTGGAAACACAAGAGGAAAACACACACAGACATTGACACAAATGTCTTAGCAGGGGTGGAGATGGAGATTGAAAGATAGATTTAGTCATTTTTCAATTATGGTTTAAACTATAAGAACCAAAAATAACATAAAAAATTAGTAAACAAGTCCAGAAAAAAATCGTTTACTGAGATACCAAAGTTCAGAGCCTTTTGTAACACCCTAATCCCCACTCATGGTGAGATAATGAAATAATCAAGAGATAATTTGGCATCTGATTAAAATATCTAACTTCTCTGCATTAATATGTTGTGGTTACTCTTTTTTTAATTTTGTTTATATAATTATAGATTCATGTTATTCAAATCTAATCATCACAATTTAAGTGTCTGTCAGTGTGATACTTTAGAGTGTTGACTTAGAATAATAAGCCACTGTATTGTTTAATAAAGATTGACGCTTCTTTAGAGACAATAATAGTGATGAGTAAATTTCTAAATTTTAATATCTAAGAAGTAATGAGCAAGCATAAGAGATCAAAAGTAAAATTTCCTTGAATTTTAGTTCTCTAATGGCCCTTCTCAGCAAACAAACAAATTTAAAAAGCAAATCAAAAACATTATTTGTGGGGGAAAAATTAACTTATTATATACAAAGTTAAATTTATTTGCAAGCATTTTAAGCAAGAGGTAGAGAAATTATTTGGTTTCTTTGGAACTAGTCTTAACAGGATCAAGTGACTGAATACTTCAACACATGAAAGTTCTCTTATATTCATATTTACTTTGTTAAGCTTCTTTTTTAAAAAGTAATCTTTCATTTGGAGAGAATTTTAGATTTACATACAGCAATGAGAGATAATATATAAAGATATTTAGTATGGCTTTCCAACTTCCCCTTAATAACAAATAACATGTTGCAAGACAATAGCACAAAATGATCATCAAGATATTGATATCTAATAGTTCTATTGCCACAAACGTCTCTCATGCTGTCTTTTCAAGGCCAAACTTATCTGCACTCCTGTTCCTGATACCTAGCAATCGCTAATTGATAATGTTGTCTTTTCAAAAATGTAAAGTATAAATGAAATGAAATGAATAATACTTTATCTTTGAAGAAATACTTTTTATCCTGTCAGCATAATTCCCTGGAGATTCATTCAGGTTGTCCATATTAGTACTTTGTTCCTTTTTCATCACCACATTGCCATGGTATAGATGAATCATCGTGTGGAAAAGCTTTCATCCATTGAGGAAGGTTTCAATGCTGTCTAGTTTTCATTATGCTCACAGGCTTCTGATGTGATCAGCATTATCTAGACAGCATTGAAATGTGTTGACAAATTTTGTAAAGAAAAAATATATAAAAATTAGAATTTAAAATAAAAAGCAAATGAAGAAATTGAAGAGCTAAATCTTTAAGAAATCTGCCAAAAGATATATCATCTTAAGGCACTTAGGTAAAAGTAAATGCATAGCCCTAAGTGTGCTGCTAAAGAAAAAGAAAATGAAATAAACCTAAAGAAAATTGAATTTCAGCCTTAAATGTTTTTGTTGCTCCGAGGTGCCATCAGCTTGGTTCTGACTCATAGCAACACAACGTTCCACAGAAGAAAGCATTTCCCGGTCTTGTGCCATATTCCACATATAGAAGATAAACTTAATAAACTTGTGCCATCTTCCACATATAGAAGATAATAGATAATAGATAAACAAAAATGTCTGGATGGAACAACCTATTTTAGGATACATAAATAATAAAATATAGATTCATGTGCAGAAGAGAATTGGAATAGCAATTAAATTAGAAAATTTAAGTTAAAAAAATTCAGCCCCCTCTTAATTTCTTGGTAAACAGTTTCTATGGGAATCCCAAGATCTGCTGCTAGAAATTGCTCTTATTCTTATCGTTCATAAACTATTTCAATAATAGCTAACTGCCATTGGGGTCTAGCCATGCGAGCAACAGGCAAACTGAGCATTGAGACAAGAAGTGGCAAAGCCCCTCAGGAACCCCCTAGATAGAGTTCAGGCTAGGAGGGGGAGTCCTGGGCAGTTCTCAGGAGCAGTAGGGAGATAGTCATAGAGGTTAGTGGACAGAGTTGGAATTACATATGCTATTTCAGGTTTTTTTTTCTCTCTTTTCATTTAATCCTTTGTTTTATTTTTGTTTGTCTCCATTATTGTTGGTTTGCCTGCCTACATAAGATAGGCATGGGAAGCAAGACTGTGGAGAAAGCAACAGGACCGATGGTTCTGGAGGCACATGGGGGGAGTAGGTGTGGCGGGGGGGCAAGCAATGAGCAAACAATGCCATAGACAGGGGAAAAATTAGAGAAATTAAATTCAACAATGAGGAGGACATAGAGATCCCTGGGTTTGTTTGAGCAACAGCAATCTAGCTGAGAGGAATTACTAAGAGGCAGAAGAAGGGTAAGTGCGATGGTGGGACAGGAGGAAGGTAAAAGGAAACAGGAAATATCTAGGAAGCAAAGCTATGGATAAAGGCATAAACATAGGTGTACATATGTGAATATATTAAGTCACAAAAATAGAGGCATTGGCTTTTCTACATATAGTTATATGGCAATACATTGAGGTAATGGACTTTGGGCCTCGGTTCAAGCCCTCTGTCAACATAACACTTTGTTCTAACAACCTGGCACTCTGTGAGGCTCAACCTCCTGGCACTATCGATGAAGACAAAATGGGTGCACAAGCAAATGTGGTGAAGAAAGCGGATGGTGCCAAGCTTTCAGAAGATATAGCATCTGGGGTCTTAAAGGTTTGAAGTCAAACAAATGACCGACCTTCTATCAGAGAAGCAACAAGTCCACATGGAAGCAGCACACTAGCCTGTGTGATCATGAGGTGTCAGCGGCATCAGAAGACAAAACAAACAAACAAACAAAAACATATTGTTGAGAATGAGGGAGGGCGGAGCAGAGACCCAAAGCCCATCTGTAGAGAATGGGACATCCCCTCACAGAGGGGTCACAAGGAAGGGATGAGTCATCTAGGGTGAAGCATGGCACCAATGAAACACACAATATTCCTCTGGTTGTGTGAGCTTCCTCACCCCCCATGATCATTATCCCAGTCCTGCCTTTCATTTCGGGCTGTACTAGAGCACTCGGGACACACAGAATCCAGGCCAGAGAAGCCCCTCCAGAACACAGTAGTCAATACCAGGAGGGTAGGAAAAAGGTGGGAGAAGGGAAGGAAGGGAGAACCGATTGCAATGATCAAAACATAACACAGTCCCTCCCTCCTGCTCCAGGGGATGAACAACAAAACCCATGGGGGAAGGGAGACAGCAGTCAGTATAAAATAGGAAAATAAGAATTAAAAATTTTTCAAGGAGGACAGGGGGACAGCGAGGGAAAAAAGAGGAGTTGATACCAAGGGTTCAAATAGAAAGTACATGTTTAGAAAATAATGATGGCAGCATATGTACAAATCTGCTTGATATACTTGATGCATGGATTCATATAAGATCTGCAAGAGCCCCCAATAAACTGATCTTTAAAAAAAAAAGAAGAAAAAGAAGCAGCAATAATTGGTCCAGGGATTATTTTAGCATCACTGTCGACCTGCTGATTGTTTTGACCAAAATGGTCGTTGGTAAGGAGTTGTCTAAGTCTATCCACTTGCAGCAGCAGGCAAGCTGGGCACTGAGACAAGAAGAGAAGTCTCTCTGTTTTGTACTGAGCCTTGCCTCCAAGTAACTTTCCAGAAGACTGACGCTGGACTGCTTGCCGCATCCTCTGGCCTGAGAGCAACTTACCTGTCATCAGATGTCACCAAGCCTTTTTTCTGAATTTTAATCAAATTATTGGGCTGGGGTTATCTGCCTGTCTACTTTGCAATATGCAACTTGAGTTTTTATTTGCTTTTGCAATAATGTTCGTATCTCACACTCAATATTTTGAGCAACACTTTGGTTTCTTTGAGACAATTGCAAGTTATAATTTAGTATGCTGGTCCCTCAAATAAACCTGACTTTGTGGAAAGACAAGTGAGTGTATTTGAAGCATCATATCCAATGACATTTTTCAGGTGCTTTCACCAAAAACATAATGATTTATCATTTATTTTAACTCCCTGGTCAATTCTGCTGATCAAAATAATGGCTGGTCTTAGTTGTGTAAGTTTCTTATCCGTGGTTGCAGACTTGTTGGCGAGTGGGTGGTTGCAGGTTGACCTTGGCTGAATGAAACAACATGGCTTCGTGTGGTCTCCTTGGTTCTGATGTATAGTAAAAGTCAAATGGGAAGCCTTAAATCCGTTCTGGATCTTCACATAGATTCAGGCCTGTTGAGTCTGCTCTGATCACTGACCTGCCACGTATACATGGCTTTTCTCTCAGGCAGAGTGAACTCACTGTGACCCCAGCCCAGGAGGGGCAGTCTCAGACTCATCACCTGGCTTTGGCATGCCCTTGATAGAAAATGGGGCAGTGGGATCAATAGGTGTGGATCATACCCCATTCAGGGGAGTTGGAGGACCTGAACCAATCTTGTAAACTTTTCTAATGTGCAATGGTGTACATAGCCCAATCAAAGTCCCATTTCCACTTCTATAGTCTCTCCTGCAACTGTGATGGAATGACTGATAGCACTCACTATTTTGTGACAATTTCTTTTGTTTTATATGTCCTATTTAAAGCAGCCATTTTGATAAAATCTTCAGGGACATGGATTGACACAACAATGGCTGCAATAATTGGGCTCAAAAATAATAACAATTGTGAGAATGATGCAGGAGAGCGCTATGCTTCTTCAAAATATTTTCTCCTACCTCTCAATTGTTTGTTTCGACAACTCCAATGTACTTATGCTGGAGTACTACTGTTCTGCAGACTCCTGAATCTCTGTTAACTTACTATTTCTCATTCCCTGTGTGTATCCACTTGTATAGTTTATATTGATCTCCTGTCTTCCTAGTTAAAATTCCAGTATCACCTAGGGATTTTAAGACTTCTCATAAATATATTTACTGCACAGAACTATAATTAGTGTTCACTTGTGAGCCTAGCAGTCTTACCTCTTGCATGTACAGATTAGCATTCACACAAATTTTTGAAGGAATTGCATTCAAATTTCACAGACTTTCTCTTCAGAGCTGCCTTGTGGGGGAAGGTCAGATGCGCAGGCATTCCCTCCACTGAGGGCAATCAGTTGTCAGACTGCTGTCTCAACCCACCACAGGGGTGGGCCTACTCCCTGCCTCTGGGGACAATGGACAGGCTCCTGTAGGCAGAGTTTTCACCCTACTGATAATGGTTCCTATGGAGACCCAGAGACCATCCCCTAGACCACCCCCTCATTGCTGTGTAATGTATAGTGCAGCCCCTCCCTGTGACATATATCTCTACCTGTAATTAGTGGGCTGGCATGCCCCCAAAAGGTATATAGGTGTGAGTCAGCAATATAGAGCTCTCTGACTCTGATCTCTCCTTGCTGCTCACTCCCTGGTCATTCCGTTCTCTTCCCCCTCTCCTATCCAGTCCTCTCTCCCTTGCTCCCTTGCCCTCCTTCCCTTCCCCCTCTCTCCACGTGGACCACCAAGCTGGACTGAGGTGAGCAATGCTGCCATGTAATATGTC
>NW_022107407.1:15339748-15363085 GCF_000313985.2 Echinops telfairi | reverse complement strand
TACAATTGTGCATTACTGAACCCAGAAGTAGTATTACTGAACTCATAGAGAGTATTAGCAGTGGGGGCTGGCCCCTCACCCCCCCCTCCACCATTTTAATTTAATACTACACTGCCTTCCCCTGGTACTTGTTCCAAAAATTCTGGGCATTGCTAGATCTGCGAGCACATTAATTCTTTTCCCTAGAGACTCTTGTTTCCTTTTGTCTTATATACTTTCCAATTCTGATGATCGTTTACAAATATATGAGTTCTGATTCTCATTATTCTGTCCTGGCTGGATCTGGAGATCCACCTGTAAATATTTGACACAATAGATCACTCTTTATGTGAACAATATAATTAATATCACATTTAACTAAAATTTTGCTGAAAATAGTTCATGAACAATAAATGGGCATGGCACTGCCAGATATTTAAGGATATTATTGCTGATATCAGATGATTATTAGTTGAAAGCAGAAAATATCAGAAAGATGTTTACTTGTGTTTCAGCGACAATGCAAGGCCATTCAATTGTGGGGTCAAAACAAATTATGGATAACATTGCAAAGGATGGGAATTCTGGGACAACTCATCGTGTGTGCTCACTCAAAACCTGTACACAGATCAAGAGGCAGTTTTTCAAATGGAACTAGTGGTGCTCTGTGGTTTGAAATCAGGAGAGGTGTGTGTCAGGCTTGCATTTTTTATCACACTTACTCGATCTACATGCTGAGCACATGATCGAAGGAGCTGCACCGCATGAAGAAGCGTGTGTCAGCAGAAGTAGAGGAAGGGTCGTTGCAGTCTGAAGTATGTGTATGGTGCAACCGTGTTCTTGATGGAATTTCTGATGACAATTAAAGACTAAAATCTTTAGTACTGCTTGCATTTCAATGTACAGAAAATCAAAATCGTCAAATTTGGACTGATGGATAACATTGTAATAAACAGGCACTCTGCCTTTATAAAAGACTTCATCTTACTTGGATCCACAGTCAGCATTCATAGAAGCAGCAGTCAAAAAAAAAAATTAAACAAATGAAACACCACATTTCACTAGCATAATCTGCCCAAGACGTATCGGAAGTTTTAGACTCATGGGTGATGTCTCAGTGCTCTATTCACCACCAGACTACTCTCCCAGGAAGGCTTGGGGCCCCTGAGGCCCCCTCCCACTTCTGTTCCCAAGAGCATCCTTCCTAGGTAAAGCTGGCTGGAACCCTCTGCACTTACTGCCCAGCGCTTGCTGCCAGTTCAGCAGGCTCCTGAGCCTCTCTGTCCTAGCAGTCCCCAGGCCATGTCTGCTGCATTTTGCCAGGCTGATGCCAGCCCGCATGCACAGCGTAGTGGAGAGCTGGTACCCAGACGTGGAGTTAACGACTAGGCAGAAGATGCTATCATTGTATGAAGAGAAAACCTCCAAACTGAGCAAGAAATTATTGACACTAATTTGAAGAATCAGCAATCTGGCAAAGTATGAGATCAGATTTATTTATACAAAGAGAGCTCTGAAAAGGAAATAAAGAAAACAATACCATTTACAAAAGCTACATCGAAGAGGAAATACGTAGAAAGAAACCTAACCAGAGAAACAAAAGACGTACAAAAAAACTACAATGCACTATGAAAAGTAACCCAAAGAAATCTGCATAAATGGAAGAATATTTCATGTTCATGGGCAGGAAGACAACATTGTGAAAATGTCGATAGTACCCAAACCAAAATACCAGTCTCACTGTCATCGAGTCTGTGGCTCCTCATGGCAGCACTATACTTATGCATCATCCTCTATAAAGATAATGCCATTCTAAGCCCCATCATGGTACCATTCTTTCAGTAAGTGGAAAAACTAATCACCAACTTTATATGGAGAGGAAAGAGATCCAGGATAAGCAAAGCACTATTGAGGAAGAAGAGCCAGGTGCTAAGCTTCTCATGCCAGCCACACCAAAACCTACCACATGGCCACCATATTCAAAACCACCTATAATGACACAGATTAGATATGCAGACTGATGGAACAGAATAGAGAGCCCAGAAACAAACACATTCACCTACAAACAATCGATTGTAGATGAAGAGCCGAAATGCTTTGAATGAGGAAGGGATAATTTCTTCAACAAATGATGCTGGCAAATTTGAATTTTCCTTTACTGAAGAATGAAACAGTACCCATATCTCACTCCATACATAAAAATAACTCAAGATGGAGCAAAGCCCTAAATGTAAACACTTAGAATTCATCAATAAGAAAATAAGGGAAATTTAAGGATCCTAATACATGTCATACACACACCACCAAGCATAATGAAAAACACACATACAGCAGAGGTCAAAATTGATGATTGGGGCTTCCTAAAAATAAGATGCTTATATGCACCAAAAAGGTTGATCAAAAGAGTAAAAACAGAACCCACCAAACTGGGAAAAGTTTTCGACAGTTATACATTGGATAAGGGATTGATCTCAAAAATCTATAGAAAACTACAGCACCTCAATAAGAAAAAGATAAATAATCCAATTAAACTTTGGCAGAGGAAATAAACAGATAGTTCACCCAAGACATCCATGCAGTCAACAAAATGTATGAAGATATGCTTATGATCACTAGCCATCCAAGAGATTCAAATCAAATAGTAAGACACTGCCTCACAGTTGCACTGATAGTAAAGTTAAAAAAAATAAAATAAAACAACCAGAGATTAACAATGTTGGTGAGGGTGCAAAGAGATACAGCGTCTGGGGTCTTAAAGGCTTGAAGGTAAACAAGCGGTCATTTAGCTCAGAAGCAACAAAGCCCACGTGGAAGAAGCACACCAGCCTGTGTGACCATGAGGTGTCGAAGGGATCAGGTATCAGGCATCAAAGATCAAAAAATCATATCATTGTGAATGCGGGGGAGTGCAGAGTGGAGACCTAAAGCCCGTCTGTAGGTAACTGGACACCACTTACTGAAGGGTCGCGGGGAGGAGATGAGCCAGTCAGGGGGCAGGGTAGCAATGATGAAACATACAACTTTCCTCTAGTTCTTAAATGCTTCCTCCCCCCCACTATCATGATCCCAATTCTACCTTACAAATCTGGCTAGACCAGAGGATGTACACTGGTACAGATAGGAACTGGAAACACAGGGAATCCAGGGTGGATGATCCCTTCAGGACCAGGAGAGAGAGTGGCGATACCTAGAGGGTGGAGGGAAGGTGGTGTAAAAAGGGGAAATGGATTTCAAGGATCTACATATAGCCTCCTCCCTAGGAGATGGACAACAGAAAAGTAGGTGAAGGGAGATGTAGGACAGTGTAAGATATGACAAAATAATAATAATGTATGTATGAATTATGAAGGGTTCATGAGAGAGGGGGGAATGGAGAGGGAGGGGGGAAATGAGGAGCTGATGCTAAGAGCTCAAGTAGAAAGCAAATGTTTAAAAAAAAAGAAAGCAAATGTTTTGAGAATGATGAGGGCAACAAATGTACAAATGTGCTTGACACAATGGATGGATGGATGACTTGTGATAAGAATTGTTTGAGCCCCCAATACAATGATTAAAAAAAGGTGGGGGGTTGGGAAGTGGTAAGGGTCTTCATCTTTATCGACCTTAAAGAAGTGAGAGCTGTGGCATGGGCAGGTGTATGCATACCCACGTTCATCCCAACAATATTCACAGCAGCAAGAAGATGGAATCAACCTAAATACCCATCAGTGAAAGAATGGATAAATAAACGTTGGCATATACACACAGTTGAATACTACATATTATTAAAGAATAATGAGAAATTGTAAAACGTTTCATGATGTGGATTGTCTTAGAGGGCATTATGCTGAATGAAGTTAGTTAAACACAAAAAGATAACTAACGTATGAGATCATAATTATAAAAGAAAATTCAAGGTAAAGATTTTCATACTCAAAGAAACAAACATTGCTGGTTACCAGGGATGGGCGGGGAAAGGGAAGCAATTGGTTAAAGGGTAGGTAGGTGTTAGTTATGGTGAAGGAGAAGAAAATATTCTACAAGAGGCAGAAGAGGGAAAACGGGATGGGTGTGAGAACAGGGAAAGCTATCAGGAAGTTTGATACGTTTTTAAATTGTTGCATATATAAATTGTTATCTGAAATATAAACTGCCACCTAATTCACAACAAAAAAGAAATCAAATGATGTCTTGTTTTGGACAAATCTTCAAAAGTCATTTTAAAGAGTCCCTTTGAGGTACACCTAACCCAGGCCAGAGTATGTCTTTCTCCAGGGATTCTAATACTTGTCAAAGCTAGACAATGAATAAGGACGACCGAAGAAAAAGTAGTGCCTTTGAATGGATGATGGTGTGGACAAAGAATATTGATTATACCAAGAACTGCTAGAAAAACACCCAAAGTTTCCTCACGAGAAGGACAAGCAGAAGGCTCCTGAGAAATAAGAATGGCACAGCTTTGCCTCACATACTTTGGACATGCTATCTAGAGGTATCAGTTCCTGGAGGAAGACCTCACACTTGGTCAGAGAAAAGGATTAAACCCTCAACTGGATGAATGAGCACAGTGGCTCTTGGGATGGGCTCAAAACAGTACCGATTGTGAGGACGGCACAGGCCTGGGCAGTGTTTTTTCTGTTGTCCGTAGGGACACTAGGCGTTAGAGCCTCGTGCCAACAAAGCAGACTAAACATGTTAAAGGTGCTGTGGGTGTAAAAGAGATGTTTTCACTTGTAGGGTAAATCCTACGCATCCTCTAAGAAAGCTACAGTTCTGATAGGCTGCTGCAGAGGCCCTGGGGGCTATCCTTGAGTGGTCCCATTAATGGACTTTTGGCCCAGGCCTTGAGCTCTCCCAAGGTATCAGTGGGAATAATCTGAACCTCCACTCATTCTGGAACTCAGGGCTGCAGGATTGTGGCTGCAGGTTGTGCCAAACTTTGGCTGTGGTCTCTCTTTTTTGTCTCCTTAGTTAAGCCGCCTCCTCTCACCCCCCTCCAAGGAGCAGTCTTTTTCTCTGCCCAGCCTGTCCAACCGGGACCTCCTTGTATGTAATTCCCAATAAACCCATGTCAAAGAGTGAAAAAAAAAAAAGAAAGTTTCAAGGAGCAAATATGTCACTTTGAAGGGTAAGGTATATATGACTCAAGCCATGGTATTTTCAAATGCTTTATATGCACGTGAAATTTAGACAATGCATAAGGAAGACCAGAGAAGAATTTGTGCATTTGAATTATGCTGTTGGTGAAGTGTTGTGAATTACCATAATAATAAACAAATGTGGCTGATATTATGTGGTCTGCACTGTTATTGTTAGGTGGCATTGATTGTTCTAACTCATAGCGATCCTTTGTACAACTGAATCCTGTCTTGTCATACCCCCTCCTCATAACCGTGGCTCTGTTTGAGCCCATTGGTGAAGCCAGTGTCTCAGTCTGTTTCATGAAATGTCTTCCTTTTGTTTGCTAACCTTTCCAATATGATGTACCTCTCCAGAGACTGGCCCCTACTGATGGCATGTTCAAAGTCCATGAAGAAAAGTCTTAACAGCCTGGCTTCTAACTCTGGCTGTACTTCTTCCAAGATAGATTTGTATGTTCTCCTGGATGTTCTTGGTATATTCAATATAGTTATCCAGCATCATAGTTTACATTAAAAATAGCTCAACAAAAATAGTTTGGGGGCACATAATTCACATATTGTACAATTCCATCGTTCAATCACATCAAAGAGATTGTCCTTTTCCTACTAACTCTGCTTTGACATCATTGGTGAAGCACCATCATCTGTGGTTAGACTCTTTCACTAGCTTTTTAAGTGGTCACTCTGATCCCCCTTCTCACAGAGGTATATTCCCACTAAGATGTGTTCATTTAAAATCCATCAGAATAGTCATTGTCTGGTTCATTACCTTTCAGTGGCTTCTTATCTTCCTCAGAATAAAAATTGAAATTGAAAAGGGTCTGCAGATCACAGAGGTGTACCTCCCTACACTTCCTTGAGCTCATCTGCTTTACTTTGTTCTAGTGATCCTGTTTTCTTTAATTCCCCCCACCCCGAACAATATTTTAATTGACAATTGACATATCTTACTCATTCTAATCTATCCCTCCCCTTCCCATACAGTTCTGTTGTTCAGTTCCATCGGGTGAGGCTATGCAGTTAGCAGTGCTATCCACTCTCCTCTCCTCAACTTCCTCCCCATCCCTCCCACTTCCCACACTCTCAGGGAACCCTTACTTTGTGTCTTTGAGGAGTCATCTAGCTTGACTATCATGTACTGAGTGACCTTAAAGGTACAAAAGAACATAGGCAAGTCTCGCATTACCAATGAGGTATATCACATATGTACCATATAGTAAGGGGAGGAAATCTTAAAGAACTAGAAGATAGTTAAGTGCTTCATCAGTGCCATACTGCATCAGGGATTTATCTTCCATTCCATGAGGCCCTTCTAAGAGGGACTGTCCACTTGTCTTACTAGTTATTTTGAGTCTCCACTACATCCACTCTCCTTCATATCAATTTGGATGCATGTTTTTTGAACTTCTGATACTTATTTGCCTCTACACCTCCTGATCACACAGGCTGGTGTGCTTCTTCCAGGTGGGCTGTTTTGCTTCCATGCTAGATGGTCCCTTATTTAACTTCAAGCCTTTAAGACCCCAGATGCTATAGCTTTTGATAGCCAGGCACCATCAGCTTTCTTCACCACATTTGCTTATGCTCCCATTTTGTTTCAGCCATCATGTCATGGAGGTAGGTATCATACAGTGCCACATTATTAGAACAAACCATTCTTGTACAAAGGTAATATTTAAGTAGAGGCTCAATGTCCATCTGCATCTTTGTTGTATGCACATATATGTAGATACATAAACAAATATGCATATCTATCTATATATTGGGTTTTGTTCTTTTTTTTCCTCATACCCCACCTTATTTAGAATTTAGTGTTTTGAAGCAGAAAGATATACTAGAATCTTGCATGATTTAATTAGTTTGTTGTATAAGTTGTTTAATTTCTCTTAAACTATTTCCTCATGGGAGTAATAATATAAATAGTATCTATCCTAAAGGGTTATGGGTATTAAATACAATAGTATATATTAAAATATACAACACATTATATATAATAAATGCTAGTTCCCTCCGTGGCTTTTGTTAGCAAATAATTTTCCATTTACCGGCAATCTCTTTCTGGTTATTATAGTATTTATAAATTCAAGTACTAATCATATGTTATATTTAATATTTAGATGAATGTCGGTGATAAATGAGACTGGGACAAAATTTGATATATAATTTTCACAAACTATGAGAAATTCATATAAGTAAAATATATGTTTAAGGCCTTTGAAAAATTATCTTCCTGAACTATTAAAATTCTGTGCCTTAAATAACATAACCACTCATTTTAGCCAACTGGGAGTGAAATAATAATAATGGGTACAAAATGGCAGTTTAGGAATCTTCATTTAAATAAAATTCCTTATGAAAGAAGTAAAATTGAAAGACATTTTTATAGATTTTGACATAAATACTTGTCATTTCCAACTAGATTACAGGTCATACTTTTGGATAAAGTGGACTAAGGTAAGTTATTACAGGAGAGCTTATTTGGTGTAATCAACTGGACAAGCAAAGAAGCCATCCTGATGAGAAGTCAGAAGTCTTGAGAAATTACCGTCATTGGAACTGTAACTGAGGTCATGCCTAGAGAGAATCTTGGATTAATGATCTGTCACTTTCTGTAAACACACATTTCAAACTCCATGAACCACAAGTATTGCATGAAAATTGCATTAAGTAAGGAATGCATTTAATGTTTATTGATATAATATCTAAAAATACCAAAGAGCCAGTTTTGAAAAAGCACCACTAACTTTCACTGCCAATATTCTGACCTTCATTGGAAGAATATATTCCCTATGAAATCACTGTCAAATTACATAAGACCAGAAAATTAACATTGATGTGAAATAAGCAGGAAAAAATTGAATATGCCAGGTCTGTCCTGTCTACTTACTCCAGAAGGGTATAATCAGCAGTTAAAATGAAAGAATTTCTCAAATGTATTTTTCTTAGAAGGCAGGACTCAACTCACACTGCTTAATATTTTCATCCAAGTTTTGAAGACTGAAATGAAGCATAAGCTATTTGTATTCACTGATTAATTGGGTAGACTAGAGAACACCTGGGGACATATATTTCTATCTCAAATTATTTTGACAAACAGAAAAAAATTAGGATGATATTCAAAAGGGAGTAATACAAGGTCATTTACTTAGAGAAGAGCCACTCATATAATCTTACCATATTAATCATCAATGGAAAGTATACCAAGAGTTAAAATCTAGAGCATATTCTGAATTTAGAGTATAGCTTAGATTTTTGATGAAGTATGGTGAGAGCAGCCCAAATGGTAAGATTGACTTGGGTTAAGAGCCTACACACCAACCTGGTTTCTTTCTGTAGTGATTTGACCAGGTCCCTTTGAAAGCCTGAAAACTCCTCTGCTACTGATGTCTCCTGTGATCCCGCATCCATAACTCTTATGAGGCAGCTCTATAAGAGTCAATTCTGAAGACATTTTTCAACACTCAATTAGAGATACATTTCTTTACTTCCATGGAATTCTGAAATCAAAGTATTTCTTTTATCATAATAGACTATTGACTTTGTCAATTAGCAAATCCATCTTATGCTTTGTACAAAGGTTAGCACTGAAAATCCTCCAAAGGAGGGGCTTTGAAACTTTTGTTGAAAGCTGGCATAAAAACTGGCTGGAATCATGGTGAACTGTGGGCATTGGAACTAACAGCTGTTTGGATTTATAGCATCTCCATGGCCAAATGTGGATCAGATTCTTGTGATCTATTGGGTTTTCACTGGTGGATTTTTGGAAGTTACTGGGCCTTGGTGGAGACTGAATGCCTCACCATGGGCCACCAAGTCACCATGAGGCCTGAACTACCCATCATGAACTGGGTATTGTCTGACCCACAGAATCATAAAGTTGGACGTGCGCAACAACACTCCATTGTTAAATAGAAGTGGTATATACAAGATTGGGCCAAAACAGGGCCTGAAGGGACAAGTAAGCTGCATGAAGAAGTGGCCCAAATGCCCACAGTCTTCACTCCTGTTACATTACCTTCTTTCTCCCAATTTGCACCTATGGCCTCCTAGGGAGTTCCTTACTATACTTTAACCGAAGACCAAAAATGTCATGCTTGGTTTATGGATGGCTCTGCACAATATGCAGGTGCCACTCGTAAGTGGACAGCAGAAGCACTACAGCCCCTTTCTGGGATCTCCCTAAAGGACAGTGGTGAAGGGAAATCTTCCCAGTGGGCAGAACTTCGAGTGGTGCACCTGGCTGTTCAGTTTGCATATAAGGTAAAATGGCCAGATGTGAGACTGTATACTGACTGATTCATGGACTGTGGCTAATGGCTTGGCTGGATGGTCAGGGAATTGGAAGGAACATGATTGGAAAATTGGTGACAAGGAGGTGTGGGGAAGTTATGTGGATAGACATCTCTGAATGGGCCAAGAAAGTAAAGGTAATAGTATCTCACTTGAACGCTCACCAAAGGGTTACCTCTGATGAGGAGGACTTTAATAATCAAGTGGATAATATGGCACACACTGTGGAAATTGGTCCTCCTCTTTCCTCTGCCACTCCTGCTATCGCCCAATGGGCACATGAACAAAGTGGACATGGTGGCAAGGATGGCGGTTATGCATGGGCATGGCAACATGGACTTCCACTCTCTAAGGCTGACTTGGCCACTGCCACTGCTGAGTGTCCCATTTGCCAGCAACAGAAACCAACATTAAGTCCAAGATATGGGACCATTCCTCGGGGAGATCAACCATCAACTTGGTTGATCTTTTATCCTAGTCTATCTTAGTCAGTAAATTGTATAGAAACCTGCTTATCGCCATGGCAACATGACACTGACTCATGAGCAGTGGCTATGATGCACAAGGTATGAGCATGAAATCGAAGTCTCTTTTATGGAAGGATAAATATTTACCTATATCCCATCACTTCATTTTCAGTACAGATGTTATTTCACCTATATAGAAACTACGTATTGAAAATTGAGAAATTACTCTGCTTAACAAATAATATTATGATTACTTGACCCAAAATCTATTAAGATTAAAAACACAAACACTTATGTCCTTGATAGATAAACATTTACATAGCAATATATGCAGTGCTATGACAAAATAACATGTAATAATATTAGACCATGTAACAGGAATATCTCAAACATATTACATAGGCCTAGATAGAATCGAAAAAGCTAAGCTGGGACTCAACGACTGATATGAGTTCATAAAGAGGGGAACTTCTAATAGTAAATAGAGCATGTTATGAACTAGTGAGAATACCTTTTTATAACTGTTCATGTTATTAATTAAATAAGGATACCCCCAAATATCAGAGAGAACCTATGGACCTTCTAAGAAAAACTTCTCAAGTCTCCACGTTAAGCAAGAGAAGGGGTCGCGGGGTGGTACAAAGGGTGAAGTGCTCACTATCACTGAAAGATTGGTAGGCTGTGTCCACCCAGAAGAACCTCAGAAGAACAGTCAAGCAACTTGCTTTCAAAAGATCACAGGCCTTGTTATCAGGAGAGCCTAATGCCAGGAAAATGACCTCCTGTTCGGTCAAGCAGAAGGACTGTGGAAAAAAGGATGGTTGTAAAGGAGATGGATTGATACAGGGGCTGCAAGAGTCGTGAAGACAGTACAAGCGCCAGCAATGTGTTTGCTTTGTTGTGTGCAGCGTCACTGTGCCTCCAAACCAACCTGATGGCCCCCAGCAACAGCACCTTCTTCAGTAAACTCCATCGTGAGGCTGAAAAAATGTGACAGCCTGAAATAGGTTTGTGGACAGTTCTTCTCTGAACAAACCTGGTTACCATGAGTTAGAATCAACTCTCTAGCAACCAATAGCAACAAAATATTTCTCTTATTATAATAGACTATATTTTTTGGTTGTCTTTTTTTAACTGGACACTAGACATTGCAGTTTTTACCCTTGTTGGATTTTTTTTCACTCTTGCCTATATTGAATGAAACATCAAAAGGATATGGGAGGAATACACAGAGTCACTGTAGAACTAATTGACATCCCACAATTTTCGGAGGTAACATAGGACCAAGAACCAATGGTATTGAAGGAAGATGTTCAATTGCACTGAAGGCATTAGCCAAAAGCAAAGTTCTGGAATTGGTGGGATACCAACTGAAATGTGTCATTAAGCTGAAGAAGCATTGGGGAAGCACTTACTAGTCTATGCCAGGAAATTGAAAAGACAGCTACTTGGTCAGCTGACGAAGAGATCCATATTTGTACCCATTCCAAATTAAGTTGGCCCAACAAAATGCTCACATTATAATGATATCATTGTTATCACATGCGAATCAAATGTTGCCAACAACTCTCCAACAGTAGTTGCAGCAGTACATTGGGAGGGAACCGATTGAGGTGCAGACTGGGTTCTGAAAAGTACATGACACAAGAGATATCATTGCTGATGCCAGAGGGATCTTCAATTAAAGCAGAGAATACTAGAAAGATGTTCATTTGTATCTTATTGACTGCAAAAGAATTGAATTGTGTGGATCCTAACAAACTATGAATAGCCCGGAGAATAATGGGAATTCCAAAACGCTTCATTGTGCTCATGCAGATCTTGTACATGGATCAAGAGGCAGTTGTGTGAACAAAATGAGGGTATATTGTTGTTTAAAATCTGGAAAAGTGTGAGTCAGGGTTGCATCCTCCACCCTATTTATTCAATTTGTATCATGAGCAAATAATCAGAGAAAGTGGATTATATGAAGAAGAATGTGGCACCAGGATTGGAGGAAGGGCTGTTAATAACCTTCAATATGCAGACAATACAATTTTCCTTCTGAAAGTGAGGAATTCTTGAAACACTTGCAGGTGAAGATCATGGATTTCAGTTTAAATTATGGATTACAACTCAATGTAAAGAAAATCCTCACAAAATCCTTCACTACTGGACCAATAGGTAATATCATGGTAAATGGAAAGAAGATTGAAGTTGTCAAGGATATTGCCTTCCCTGCATGCACGATCTATGTTCATGGATGCAGCAATCAGCAGATACACAGGAGCATCACGTTAGATGCATCTGCTCCCAGGACCTTGTTGGAGTGTTGAAAAGTAAGGCTGTTACTTTTAGGAGTAAGGTGTGCCTGATCGAAGCCCTGGTATTTTCAATTGCCTTGTATGTATGTTAAAGTTGGGTAATGAATAAGAAAGACTAAAGAAGAATCGATGCATTTGAGTTGTGGTTCTAGTGACAAGTATGTATTGCAAGAAGTATGACCAGATTGCTCCTTAGAAGTGAGGACAGTGAGACTTTGTCTTAAATACTTTGGACAGGTTGCCAGCAAAGTCTCGTCCCCGGTGAAGGACATCATGCTTGGTAAAGCAGAGGAGCAGTGAAAAAGAGTAATGCCCTCAATGTGAGAGATTGACACAGTAGCTGCAAACATGGGCCCAAACACAAGCACACTTGGGAAGAGGACACAGGGCTGGACAGTGTTTCCGAGGAGTTGAAACTAACTAGATGGCACGTAACAAAGAAGATGACTATTCTTGTATTTTGTTCGAAGTATAAAAGTCACTGAAATATTTTTATAATTCTGAGTCTTACTTTTTTCGCTCTTACTTGGAATTAGAGCAGTTTATTTTGTCCCACTCTTGGCACCATACTTTTTGATTTTTTTATTTGGTGCCAGCAAGTTGCTACCCACTGCCAGGGACCCCAGGGGACAGAGTAAGCTGTTTGTTCTTTTGGATTCTTTAGGTTGTCGGGTTGTCGGGTAAGGTTTGGAAGGTTAATCAAATGGACAGAGGTTTCTTGGAAGAAGAAGGTGAACTATCTGTTCACCCTAAAGATTTACAAAGCGGAGGGGGGAAATGAGCAGCCGATATCAAGGGCTCAAGTAGAAGGCAAATGTTTTGAGAATGATGATGGCAACAAATGTACATACGTGCTTGACACAATGGATGGATGTATGGATTGTGATAAGAATTGTACAAGTCCCCAATAAAATGATTTAAAAATTAATAATAATAAAATTAAATTAAAGAAAAGATTTACGAAACTTCAGAAATCCTGTGCAGGATCTTAAGGAGGCAGGGTTGAATTGATGGTAGTGGGTTTTTGTAGCTTGCCCGGTTTTTCTGCTGTGAAGTCCTGGGGTTCTCTGTCTATCTATCTATCTATCTATCTATCTATCTATCTATCTATCTATCTATCTATCTATCTATCTACCTACCTACCTACCATAGGAACTGCGCCTTACCTCCTTGTGTGATCTTTGAAAATTGTGCCCCTTAGAGGTCTGGTGGCATAATGGGTTATATATTGAACTGTTAACCCTGAAGTCCACAGTTCAAAACCACCAGCCACTCCACAGAAGAAAGATGAGGCCTTCTACTCCCACAAATGCTTTACAGTCTGGGGAACCCAGAAGGCAGTTCTACTGATGGCAGTGAATTTGAGAGTGAGTTTTGCTTCAACTAGATCACAGTTACCCCAATCTCAAGTAGTTTCTGCGTACATATACACTGATTAGTACTGAACTGAAGACATATGGGACCTGGAAACTCTCTAGGCTATCAGCTAGTGCCTTTGTAGTGTTCACTTCATTTGTTTAGCTTCTCTCAATGAGCACTCTTCACTGCTTCCTGCTGTCTAATCATGAACACCTTCATTTCATATATACTGTCTGTTTGATTTTTCTTTCCCTAGGTGGAAGTGTACATTTAGTGACTAAACCATCTTATTGGGTAGCAGATATCTCTAAATTCTTTTAAATATTATTAGAGATTTTACTGAGATCAAGCATCCATCAGGAAAAATATCTCTCTTAAAACATCCAGGATACATTGGATTAGATCAGGCTATTGAAGATAGACTGCCAGAAGAAATTTGCAGAATGAGGGCTGAGAAAAAAAACTGGCAAAATAAAGAGAATTGCTAAAATAAAAGTAGCATATCTATTATGGAGATTTTGAGTGAGGATTTATAAGAAATGAGGTGAGGTATGTAAAGAAGGCAGATGTTAGAAACACCCCAAGAATATTGTCTGATATAAAGAAGTTCAGTCTTGCCAAGAACATAATGTTAAATGAAGTGGCACACATACACTGTGTAATGCCATTGAAAGAGAGTGCTGCTGCATTTGGTTTCTGCATTTAAGGACATGGGAGCTCTGAAGTTAGAAGATGAAAATCTCACCAATGTCTTTTTGAACACTGAATCACAGGACTATATACTTCTTAGATTTCACCAGTATATATTTTGAAAACAGGTATATATGCTAACTTTCCTTTCAATTTTCACATTTAGTCAAGCTTCTTTTAACAAAGGGCTGAAAATTATGGTTTTATCATAGAATCAATGAGTATGACAAGAAATAAATCAAAATGTGGCTCATCTTGACGTGAACTCATAAAAAAATAAAAAGACCCCAAGAATGCATTTTACTATTTCTGAGTAAATAAAATCCAAAAGTGCAGTTTTAAATTATGAAATGGCTAGAGATTGTCCAGACAAAGGCAATTTTTAAAATGATAATGAAGCTTTTCTAGAGAGATTTGAAACTGAAGAAAAAGAATTTAATTATAAGGTCACATTTAGAATGTTGCATATGATAAGTACTAAGAAAGGTTTTCAAGGAAACAGGAAATAATAGAAGGAAAAATCCTTGAGTTATATTATGCTGACAAAAACATATTGTGTATTTTATATCCTATGTGCCTGCTTATGTTTTTAAAATAAAGCAAAGCAAATCAAAATGGCAGGGAAATATGAAAATCATTATAAACTGAGATGAGAAATGTTACAAGTGAGGTTAGAAAGATAAAAAAGGAACATATAAGTCCAACAGCTAGAAATAATGTGCGTTAAATTTATTCCCTTTCATTAATTCTATGCGCTGTTAGAAAAGCATATCTTTCCAGAAGTGTCATAAAAATAAAATATTTAGCAAATAGCACTCAAAAATCTACATATATTTTAATTACTGAGGTATATGTACTTTAAAATGAATTGTCTCTTTTATTTATCTTTTAAATGAAGTACAGAATTTTTCACTAAGATTTTTTTATCCCTAGCTTTGTGGATCAAAAGCTGTAGAATATAATATTCTTTAAGTTAATAACTTTAAAGTCAATTAATTCATAATTGATTATGATTAAATGATAACCTCAAATGTGCAAAATAATTTCATTTTAGTATTAATAATATTCCATCTTTCTGTAAATAAGGCAAAATAATTTCAACATGTGAAAATTTCCCAAGACCCCACGACTTTTTAAAACTGGCATTATAATATTTATTACGTACTTATTAATAGGCTAGTAAATGAAATCAACAGCATTGAGTACACAAATTTTCTTGATCACTTGGAAACTTGCGGTTTTATTAAATGTGTAATTCTAAGAAAGCAGATCATTTGGTATAACAACACCAATAAACATACTTTTGAAACAATGCTGTGTTTGTGTAAACGTAGCACTGACAAATTGTATTATATTATGCATTTACTCCAGGTGGTTGCTTCTATGGTTTTTATTAGTCTTTCCATATATCACAGGAATCTGTTGTATTCAGTAGACATAGGAATTCCTTATACCTTCAGACACTCTATCCGGCTTCATTTACTATTGCTATACAAATCACTAGTTTATGAAAGTTTTCTCCAAAAACTGGATTAATAAATATGAAATAAAATATATTTTAATACATTTATAAACAAAGAGAAGAATACATTATCCTGATGAATTTATGAAGGTAGACTTTTTGAGTATATATATGTATATAAATTTTTAAGTATTGGTGACAATTTCACATTGCCATCTCAAACATTTAAAGCTCAAGAAAAAAAAGCACATGTTTTAAGTTTTTAACCTTCTTGGTAAAAACCATGTATTATCGATTTCCTAATTTTCTGACTAATTTGGTTAGGGTGCATAACACTTCCTATGGTTTTAACTTGGAATTGCATAACCACAGATAAAATTGAGTGGCTTTTCTAGATATGAAGCTTCATTAATATCACTTCTGTTTCTCCTTATATATTTCTACTATAGACTATAAAATTAGTTTTCTATTTTGTCATATGAAATATATTCAAAATCATGCATTTCAGTTGGTCAGATGCCTATGATGCGTCCAACCAGAGGTTCTGGAGGACAATTGATTTCCTTCTTCATTTGGATTGTTGGAAAAATGAAGGTCTTTGTTTATATGTAAGAGTAATAACCTTGTGATCTTGCTGATCATCACGTGAAGAGCGTTTCAGAATCTAGAAGCTGTTTACATTCCTTGTGCCTTCCCTCCTTTATCTTCAAAGAGAGCATGCAGCAGTCTGAGTACCTCTTCCCCTTTGAATCTCCCCTCCTAAAATTAAAAAAAATCCTTCTGTTGTGAATTAGGTGGTTGTTCACATTTCAGATCATCATTTTTGTATTGAGTAATTTGAACTACATAGCAAATGTCCCAATAGCTTACCCGGCCCCTTTGTTTCTTATCTTCCTCTTGGAGAATACCAAATGATGGAAGACCAATGCAAACATCTCAAAAAGCAGATGAAGCACTGCAAGTGCTCTATGCCAAGGAATTTTGAAGACAGATAATGATCAAATCAACTGGAAGGGATTCCTATTTGTACCCATTCCAAAGAGAGGTGGTCCAACCGGGTGTGAAATTTATCATGAATATCACATACAAATAACATGTGGGTGGGGTTCATTCAACAATGGTTGCATTGACAGGGAGTTGCCAGAATTTCAAGGTGGATCCAAAAGAGGAAGTAGACAAAGGAATAGCATTGCTGACATCAGATGGATCTTGGCTAAAAGCAGAGAATACCAGAGCATGTTTATTTGTGTTTTAGTAACTAAACAAAGGCATTCAACTAGGTACATTATAACAAACTCTCAAAAGCATTGAGAAGAATGTGAATTCCAGAATACATCATTGTGCTCATGTAGAACCTATACACGGATCAAAAGGCAGTTGTTCAAGCATAATAAAGGAATGCTAGGGGGGTTAAAATCAGGAAATGTGTGTGTCAGACTGGTTTCCTCTCACCATATTTATTCAATCTGTATGCTGAACAGATAATCTGAGAAACTGGGCAATATGAAAATAATGTGGCATCAGGATGGGAGGAAGGCTTATAAACAATTTTCAATAAGCAGATGACACAACCTTGCTTGCTGAAAATGAGGACTTGAACTTGCTAATGAAGATAAAAGATTGTAGCCCTCACTATGGATTACAGCTCAATGTAAAAAAAAAAATCCCCACAGCTGGGCCAATAGGGAGCATAATGGTTAATAAAGTATTTAAGCAGTCCAGGAGCTTTCTTGCTTGCATCCAGAATTATAGATCCAGCATGCACATGTAAGCAACAACCTAGAACTCAAACAATGTATTGCATTGAGTGCATCTGCTATAAAACTTCTCTTTACAGTGTTGAAGAGCAAGGTGTCACAGTAAGGACTAGTGTGAAAAACCTAAGCCATGGTATTTCCAATTGTCCATACGCATGGAAAAGTTGGGCATTGAATAAGGAGGACCTAAGAAATCAATGCTCTGAATTATGGTGCTGGCAGAGAATATAAAAAGTACCATGGTGGCATACGAGTTATGAGTTGGGCTGCTAACCCCAGGGTTGAGACCACCAGACTCTACACAGGGAAGACTTTCTAGTCTGGCAAAGATGTACAGTCTCAGAAACCCACCGGGTCAGGGTTTTTGTCTTATAGTATCGCTATGAGTTGAAATCGACAGGGTGGCAATGTTTGGTTTCGGTTTTACCTTGGAAGATGTACTGCCAGAACATTTCTTAAAATATGTACTTTGAACATGTTCTCAGGAGAGAGCTGTCTCTGGAAAAGGACATGACGTGTGGCAAAGAGGAAGAGCAACAGACAAGAGGAGCATCATCAAGGAACTGGATTGACACCCTGGCTGCACCAATGGACTCAAAGCCAGCAAGGATCATGAAGATAGCGCTGTGCTGGGCTACATGTCACTCTGCGGTCCATAGGGTAGCTATGGGCTGCCACCCAACAACAGTAGCGACAATATCCTCCCCTTTATCCAAGTTAACATGTGTCGACCGTTGGGTCTGTTCCTTCCACTTCCTCCCCCTTTCCTTCTCACCTCTTGTAAACATCAAATTCTGTTTCTTTTGCTATGAAAACCTCTGTCAAATATCAGTTGTCTATAGGTGGATGTTTGCATCTGGATCCTCAATTCTGTTCCACTGGTCTATGTATCTCTTGTTCTACCAGTACCATGGCTCTGTAGTAAGTTTTGAGGTTAGGAATTGAAAGACCTACTTTTTCTTCTTCTTAGGTTAAGCTTTGCTTCTCCTGCCCACTTTACTTTCCAAATAAGGTTAGGGATTCATTCTTCCATCACTTTAAAATTTATGATGGAAACTGGATTGCAACTGCATTACATTCATAGATTGCTATTGTTGGTATCGCTATGTGCACAAGCTTAAGGCGTATCCATGAACATAGAATGTTCTTCCATTGATGTAGGTCTCTTTTGGTTTCTTGAGTAGTTTTTTTTCTCCTTTTTTTTTTTGGTATAAGTTTCCTTTTTTCCTCCGGTTACATTTATTCCTACATATTTTCATTTTCTCCAGACCAGTCTAGGAGGGGAAAGCCTATGACAGAGCCTGGTGTTGGGGCCACGCCGGTGGCCCGCGTCTCTGAGGTCTGGAGTGCACTAATCTCTGTGCACTGGGGAGACAGCTGTGGGGAACCCAGGATGTTTCAGGCCCTTTGTTAGCTTTGCCTTGGTTCCCATGCTGTCCAGTGTTCCTGCTTGGCCTCCACCTTTTTCAGGTTACCCCTGCTGCCTGTGTATGAGAAGGGATGGGCCCAGCCAGTCCCTGGGTGCACACGGTGAGGGGCAGTCATTCCTATGTTCACAATAGAAGCCGAGGGAACCAGAGCAGTGCTGGTCAACTGCAAGCACTTAATAAATGTGCTACCAATGATTTATCACCTACTATACTAATATATAAAGAGTAAAACTCAATGAAGACAGAGTCTCAAAGTATAATCATTTTCATTTGGTAAACTGCAATTATCAACTATGGGTTTACTCTTACGTAGATGAGATTAGTCTTTATTTGAGTGCAATTTACATTTTATAGTTTTTGAATATATATGTGTATCTATATATATTTGTATAAGAAAAAATAATTTAACAGCCACCACTACCACCACAACACTGGAAATCCTTTGGTTTAGAAAAACCTAAGTGAAGTAAAATGTTGTGTTTCTCTAGTTGCCTCCCTGTGGGTGGAGCGACCCCTCCAGCCATCTCTTTCAAATGAAATCTTTTCAGAGAAATGGTAGACAGTGCTGCAATGGCTACACAGAAATAACAAGTAATAGTCATAGTTATAAGGTTTAGAAAGGAAGAAACAAATTGAGGTTCAGGAATGTTCAGGTTGTAGTTTTTCTATTTGGATAATCTCTTTTCTGCCCTGCTAGCGAAAGTGTTAAAAAAAAACACCCCAATTTAAGTCCTGATTATGTGCACCGGTCAAGTAGTTTTGTGGGTAAGTAAACTTAGCTCTCTGTAAGTACCTAGAGACAGCCCCTTCTGGTAGCAATTCCTCTGTTTCTTTCTTTTAAAAGTAATTGTCACATTTCCTCTCTTAAGTATGCCCATACTTAATAACGGCTCTACTGTGAATTCCCCCGTGTAGTTCTTGTGAGTCTACTGTTTCTACTCCCTCTGCTGCTGCCACTCCCTGACACCATTGCTTGCCATCCCTGGGGTCACTGTTCTTTGTCTACCAAATGGAGACGCCACCCTGAGGGATCCCAGCCTCACCACCCTTCCAGCTCCTCTGTGGTCGTTTTTTTTGTAATCCAAATAGCTTTTATGAGGGAAAGGGACATTTGGGTCTCAGATAATACATGTGCTCGCTGGAAAGCAGGAAATCATGCAAGGCCGCATGGCAGGTGGGGTGGGGGGCGGGGGGCGGCTTGGGAAAGTTCACAATACACAATTCAAAAGCATTGTGATGAAATAGCATGGTGTGAGCGCAGATTATGTGGTGACATACTACTGGCCCTGTTTCATTTTCTTTTGGCGTGGGGGCCTCATTGCATCCTTACTCAACACCAAGGCACTTCGCAGTGAAAGAGCGGTAGTTTTCACCCAGTGGTGTTGTGCATGAAGTTTTGAGATGCTACTTCCTTTGAAGTGGGGAGCTGATTTTTTTCACCATCTGTGTTTGTCTGGAAGCTTCACTGAAACCAGTTCACTTGGATTGACGCTGCTGGATTTTGAAATAATAGTGACATCCCTTTCATTAATTATCGTTACAGCACACAGTCCCAGTCCCTGGTGGCACTTTACTTCTCAGTCCCTGCAGAAGGACCACATGCTTAGTAAAGTAGAGGATTAGTGAAAAAGAGGAAGGTCCTTAACGAGATGGATCAGCATCTTGGCTGCAACAATGGCTTCAAGCATGGGAATCGCTGTGAGGATGAAGCATACCAGGTAGTGTTTCATTCGGTTGTGCACAGGGTCGCTAAAGGTCAGGGACCAACTTGATGGCACCTGAAAACATAACAACAACCCAGTGAAGGCATATTAGTTCTGCCTTGGGCTGTGATCCACAAGATCCGCAGTTGGAAACCACCAGCCACTCCATGGGAGAAAGACTAGGCTTTCTACTTCCATAAATAATCACAGACTCAGCAGCCCACAAGCAGCATCTCTACTCTGCCCTAGCGTGGGACTCGACTGGAGGTCAGTGGTTATAGATTAGTAAGCATGCTCCCAATCTCATCCATATTGGGGCTCTCTTCTGTGGGGAAAGCATACTAGAAATTTCAAGTCATTTTTCCAAAATAAAAATGTATATCCTGAAAGGAATAGCTAAAAATTAAAGTAAATAAGCAAATTGGCTTCTTTGTTTTAACAGTTGCCCCCTGTCTAATTAGCTAATGTTGCTGTAACACAAATATCACACCCGGGTGGCTTGCAAGAACAAAAGTTAATTTTCTCACACTTATGGTGGCTACAAGTTCAAATGCAGAGCTTCAACTGACTTTGTGGGAAGGCTTTCTCTCTATTAGCCTTCAGGGAAGACCCTTACTTCTTTACCTGTGCTTCGACACAGTGTTCCTTGGTTTTTTAAAGATCCTAACACATTATTTGCTCTGTTTATACCATTAGGACACATTCTTCACTGATAGGACCTTATTAACATGACAAAGAAAGCCCTATTCCCAAATAGGATTACATCCACACATATAGGGACTAGTACTGCAATATGTATTTAGGGGGTGCAATTTAATCCATACCACATGTTCCCTCGTTTCTCGTTGAAATCTCCCTTAAGCCTTCGGGTAATTTCAGAATGGTGCAAATGTACATTATTTACTGTGGATTTATATTTATGAAAACACATCTTGTTTCCTCCTTCTTCTCTCCTGAGAGATGTCAAGTATTATCGTACATTCTAGTAAAACCCTTCAGGTTTCCTGAGCACTTTTATTCTAAAGTGCCTAAAGTGCATACACGAACAAGACGTCTCCAGGGAGCATCCTTGAAGAGCGCACATCTTCATACACAAATCTTTCTTCACACCAACATGCTTGCTGATCAGTAAGAAAACAGAAAGTGGGAACGTAGCAAGAAGAACGGTGGTACATTCTATTAGACAACAGATCAAAGAAAAATTCAGAAGTCATTATATGTGTCCAGTGAGATGAAGTCAATCCAGGACATATTTTTAAACTCTGTGGCTACCCATTGGGCTTCAATCTGCAAGATCAGCAGGTCAAAATCACCAGCTGCTCCTCAGAAGAAAGATGGGGCTTCCTACTCCCATGAAGAGCTATGTCTTGGGAACACCTGAGGGCATGTCTACCCCGCCCTGTGGGGTCACGATATGTCAACATGGACTCAATGGCAGTGAGTTTGTTTTTTCAAATTTGTAAAATTTATTAAGCATTTAAAATAAGCACTGTGCTGATCTTACTATTTTTTGTAGCAACCTTTTGTAAATTAGTGTCTGCCTTTAATAAAGCAAGTAAGTCATACTTTCTTTAAACAGTTTCTTGAAACTTTATAAGAAATGGTAATATCATCCAGAGTCACTTATTATAAAAATTCCAACAATACCCTTATCATTATAAACCACATATGCTGTAGACAGACTCCTGAAGCCACCATCCACCTATCAGTTTGTCATACTGTGGTAGTTCGTGTGTTGCTGCAACAATGGAACCATGGCACCAGGACTTCAGGTATCTACGGTGGACAGGTTTCTGTAGAATTTCCAGACCAAAACACAATAGGAAGGAGGGTATAGGAATCTACTTCTGACAGAGCTCACCAGTGGAAATCTGTTGAATTACAACAGAGCACATGGTACAGAAAGACGATACAGTGCAGAAAGCTGAGCCACTCGGGTGAGAAGGCATTTAAAACACAATTGAGGAAGGACTGCCTCCTCAAAGTGCAGTTAATGATAGAAAAGAACAAAGAAACAGGCTTCACTGCCATTGAGTTGATTCCGACTGGTAGCTTCCCTTACAGAACTGCCCCTCTGCTTTTTGAGACTGAAATGCTTTACGAGAGTAGAAGCCTTGTCCATGCTGTAGCTGGAGTAAAGCTTTCATGACTTCCTTTTACGAAATGCAAACATCTATTCATAGTTAGGATATGAAATACATGAAGTGTGAATCTAGGAAAACTGGCAGTCTTCAAAAATTCAAGAGGAAACATAAAGATCAATACATAGGCATTAGTGAGTTGAAATGGACTATGCTGCGCAGTTGTTTGGCAGTTACATAATGGAATGTGACATAAGGGGCTTGATGTGATAAGCTTATCAGGTGTAGGTGGACTGTAGGTGAGAGGCAACAACTTTTAACCCATCATCACCTTGATCTGATGTTAGAGTCTCTGGGGTGTGGTTTACAACCCTTTTAATCTTAAAACACAAACCCAACTCCCTGCCATTGAGTTGATATAGAACAGGGTAGAACTGCCCCAGTGAGTTTCCAAAACTTGAATTCTTTACTGGGGAAAAGGCACTCTATCTGCCACAGGGCCGCTGCTGGTTTCTAATTGCCGACTTTATTATTATTTTTTTTAATTAATCAATTTATTGGGGCTCATACAATTCATCACAATACATAGATCAATTGTGCAAAGCACATCTATACATTTGTTGCCCTCATCATTCCCAAAATTCTCTTGCCTCTTGGGTTCCCGGAATCCGCTCATTTTCCTTCCCCCCCACCTTC
>NW_022107407.1:15321269-15338069 GCF_000313985.2 Echinops telfairi | reverse complement strand
AAAACAAAAAACAAAAACGAAAAGGGGAAGAAAACAAACAAAGAAAAGGCCTGTTGGTAGATCAAGGTCTGTGTGTTGATCTTTAGGAGCGTTTTCTAGACGGGGTGCCACGCCCTGGCCCCAGCGTCCATCATTTGTCTTCCCTTGGGACCTCCTTGCTCTGCTTCCCTGCCGCTCCATTGCACGTACCCAGTGTTTTGCCTCAGTGTGGTGGGGTCAGCTCAGTTGTCCATTCCACACTGTGTCTCTGGTGCTGTCCCGTGCAGGGACAATTTCTACATTAATGCATAACTCTACGAAGATGAAACAACATTTCTTACTAAGAGCAAATAGGAATTGAACACTTACTGATGAAGAGCAAAGACTACAGGCTAAGTATGGATTGTACCTTAGAAATAAAAGAAATCCTCACAGCTGCACAAATGAGCAACATTATATCATGGACTGCCCGAAGAATGAACAAATCTCTCTCGGAAGAAAAAAAGCCAAATGCTCTTTGGAAGGAAGCATGGGGAGACGTTGTCTCCCATATTCTTGGCTTGTTAGCAGGAAAGAGCCCGTCGCAGGACATGGGCCTCCTACTCGGTCATGTAGCCAGTCAGGGTGGAGAGGGACACCCTCAATGAGATGCATGGATGGAGGAGATGCAACACTGGACACAAACACAGGGTTGGTTGTGAGGAAGGGGCAATTTTCCGTTTTGTTTTACATCGTTACTATGAGTTGGAAACAACTCACAACAAAGCACATCTATTCCATCAACTGTAGTTTATTTAGCTCATTTACCTTTTACATGAACTCATCGGTTTAGGGAACACAACAGTGCAGTTATATTCTACCATTGGGCACTCGGTTCTCAATGGACTCAATGACACAGAACACTATTATTTGAAATACTTAGATTTACAGACAACAATGCTCCTTCACTAAATTTGGAATAAATACTTTGTGTCCTCAGAAGCTATGTTGAATATAAAATATATAGAGAGAACATAAGGGTGGGGGATTTATGTGATGTCCATAACAATAAAATAATGATTATTTGTATCCCTTTTCAGGTTTAATTAACGTGTAATCATTTTATATATTTATTTATAATGCATAATCAATGTTGCATTCCTTAGATAACTATTTTATCATAAGTACTGTTCTTTTTGTTTCATGAGTTTTCAAGTAACATTTCACTGTAAATTTCAATCACTATTTTTACATTATTAAAAAATTATTGAGTGGTAACATAATAATGTTTCACATATGGACACTACTGGTTTCAAAAACAATATTTTTCTTCAGTTTTACACATTATGCCAAATGTAAAATCTAAATATCTGGATAAGAAGACAGAATGAAGAAACATGATATACATAAAATATCTATTACTCAGCAAAGAGGGGGAAATATCTTACATAATCAGCTATTCTAGATAATGATGAATGACTAATTTATAGTTCATATACTTACATTTTCTATAATCTCTATCATCTAAATAAAATGGTGCATCATCTCTCACCCTCCCTACTCACTCTACACTCAGACTTCTGCATATTAACAGCTCTTAGAATGTGTATATTTCTTTGGGTGTCAAGTCTTTGCAAATATGTTATCTTCCCTCTTCGCAGACTGGTCTTTCTTCTTCTTTTCTAAACCAGCCTAACTTCTTCATTTTTCCTAAGGTTTCTAATTAGAACTTCCCCTAAGCTACTTCCTACTGACAAAAGGCACAATCCCTTTCTGATCCTAACTCACGGTAACACTACAGGGCAGAGCAGCCCTGCCTCAGAGAGCTTCAAGACTAAGATCTTTACAGAAGTCGACAACCAACATTTTCACTCAGAGGCTGGTGGTTTCTGACCACCTAGCTGCTGATTATTACGTCATCAGAGTGCTGTCCATTTATCTTACTTTTACTCCTAGTACTCTTCTAACTCTGCGTCTTTTGTTGCTAAATTTTAAACTGGTAACGTCTATCACATTTAATAAATATACATATATGCATTTATGTTTATTTTCAGGTCTACGAAGGAAAGGCCATATGCTATGTATTGCAGTGTGTCCAAAACTAATACCCAAACCAGAGCCCGGAGGCACTCACTGAACTTGCACTGGGCAAATGGCTAAGTTCATTAGCACTTAAGTTGCTGCAATATGCGCATCAACCATTTAGCCTCTTCCCGTGCAGAATGAATTCTCCACAGCATGCTGAATGTGTGTTTTTGAAACTGGCTTACTTATAGAACATGGCTGTTTAAAATCCTTCCTTGAATCAAATCTGCACATTTATTTCATAAGGTCAAAATTCATTAAAAAATAAACAATAAAAAAGCCAGACCTTTGTAACCTGGCTCCTGCTTACAGTTGTAGCCTTTCCCCCCACCCCCCAGCCCCCCTCCAGACATAACTGGTACCATTCACATGCACTGCACGCTGTGGCCTCTGCTCATGCTTTGGTGTTTGCTCTGTGCTCTGCTGATCTCAGCTGTTAGAAAAGACACTGCTTAATGTGTGTTTGTGCCAAACACTATCTTACTTTTAAGCTATGGGCTCAATAAGTTCCCTGTTCATTTAATATTTTGTTTCTTATATTTCCTGCATTGAACTTTTCAACTTATTTTGATATGGTAAGTTATTTACAAATAAGAGTGAGGAAAAATAATGGCTACTAGGGATCATACCTACATGGGTTAATTCCAAAACAACAATGATTTTTTTAAACATATCATATAAATCAGTGGATGGCTACAGACTATATTCTCAATAAAATGCTTGGCACAGTCTGCTTTAAACCAAAAAAAGAAAAAAGGGGGGATGAGGGGAAGAACTCTTAGGGTGCCTTCGAAGGGCATCTGCTGGCTCTGTTCCATTCAAAGCAGAGACGTCCGATCCAAAAGTTATCATGACCACTTTCTGTGGCTCCCAAGAGGGTAATCTTCATAGATTTGCTGAGGACTCAGGGTAACCATGAAGCTGTATTACGAAGAAGTTTGAAGGAGATGGAAAAGTATTGGTGAGAAAAATGCCCGGAAAGTTTCTCTGAGGAAATTTTTTCACTCAAGACTACACCCTGCTAAATCTTCAAGAGTGCAAGGGCTGTCCTACAAGAAATGGGGCGCTGACATCAGGGGCTCAGTGGGAAGAGAATGCACTGAAAACCATGATGTCAGCACATGTACAAATGTGCTTGACACACTGGATGAATGTAAAGACTGTGATAAGAGATGTAACAGCCCCCAATAAAAGTATTTTTTTTAAAAAAAGAATTTCTTTGGCAAGTTTCACACCATCCACGCTGTAGTCCTGATCTTCCCCCTTCGGACTTCTTTTCATTTCTCACCCTCAAATAACATTGGAAAGGAGTACATGGAGAGTCCATTGAATGTGCCAAAATTGATCATTTGACCTAATGTAAAATGAAGACCATAGAATTCTTTACGGAAGGCTTAGAAACATGGAAACACGGCACCCAGAGACATATAAACTAAGGTTTTTTAACAGTAATTTTGGCCTTGCCCTTGTATCTATTTATCAATTGGAATGAGTCATTAAATTCATTTTATCCACTTGTTTGGTGTAGAATAATTGAGCAATTAACAAAATGATCAATATATTGTTAATCTGAATATATGAATACTTAAAATTTATATTAGATGTAAACAGGTCTTGAATGTATTACATATGTATTTCCTCAATAACTTCCATTTTAAACTAAATTAATTAATATACTTACATTTGTGAGTTTTACATTGAGACTTTTATTCAAATGTTAGTTCTTGAGACTTTTTTTTAATGCTGACATGACTATGATTCAGATGTGCAGGCCTTTCAACCTCTCTAGCTTCCATCTTTTCATTTTCCCTCCTTTCTTCACTTCTAGCTTCCTTTCCTAATTTCCTTGTCGAGGCAGATGCAATTACCAACATAAACTCCCCAAACTAAGTGCTCTGCTGCCCAATCATTCTGACCAATAGGGACCCTACACAGTATGTCCAAGCAGCCTCAGCCTCCTTCCTCAGAGCAGCTGGTGGATTTAATATGCTAACTTTGCTCAATATCTAACCCACAGCACTACCAGGGTTTATTGACATAGATTCTTTTACAAATAGAACATAGATTCTTTTACAAAGAGTGTTTTTGTTCCATTATTAACAATTTAAAAAAATCATTTTATTGGGGGCTCCTACAACTCTTATCGCAATCCATACATCAGTTGAATCAGGCATGTTTGTATATATGTTGCCTTCATTCTTTTCTAGACAATTACTTTCTATTGAATCCTTGGTATCAGCTCTTTCCACTCCACCCCCCTCATAACCCTATGATTGATTGTACTTTGTTATTATTTTCATCTCCCACGCCCACCGCTGTCTCTCTTTCCACATGTTTTCTGTTGTTTTTCCCCCTGTAGAGGGGTATATGGTTATGTGTCGATCATTGTGATTGGTTCCCCCTTTCTCCCTTCCTCTCCTCCTCTTCCACCTACCCTTCTGGTACCACTATTCCCTATCCTGTTCCTGGATTCTGTGTGTTGTGAGCTCCCATCCCTTTCTATACCTGTGTACATGTTCCAGTCTAGTCTGAATTGAGAAGCAACACTGGGGTCATGGTAGTGGGGGGCAAGGAAGCCTCAAGGAACCAGAGGAATATAGTGTGTTTCATTGATGTTTTACTGCACCCTGGTGACTCATCCCTTCCCCGTGGGCCCTCTGTGGGGAGATTGTTCCACTGTCTACAGATAGGATTTGGATCTCTGCTCCAATACCTTTCATTCTCAACAACAGTTTTTTGTTTGTTATGTGTCTGCTGATGCCTATTACCAGGTCCCTATGACTCTCCATGATCGCACCTGCGGTGTGCTTCTTCCATATGGCCTTGTTGCTTCACTGCTAAATGGCTGCTTGTGTAACTTCAAGCCTTTAAGACCCTAAACACTACATCTTTTAATAGCCAGGCACCATCTACCTTCTTCACGACATTTGCTTATGCACCTGTTTTGTCTTCAGCAATTGTGTCCGGAGAGTGAACATCTCAGACTGCTGATTGGTTAGAAAAAAGTGTTCTTGTATTGAGGGAGGGTGTGAGCAGAGGCCCAAAGTCCATCCCCTACCTCAGTGAATTGCCATATAAATATATGTACTTGGGCCAATACCTCTACTTTTGGGGCTTAATGTGTTTACATTTATACACTACTTTGTTTATACCTCTATCCATTGCTTTGCTTCCTTGGTCCTTCCTGTTTTCTTTTACCTTCTCTCCTGCCTCACTGTCACTTTCCCCTTATTTCTGCCTCTTGGTACCTCCTCTTAGCTAGTTTGCTGTTGCTCCGACAACTTCCCCCCCCAACCTCAGAGTCCTATCTCTTCCTTGTTATTCCCCTGTCCTTTTTTTTTTCCCCAGTTAATACATCAAATTACTTTTAGTTTAAAAATTACATTTTAATTTAAAAAATGTTTTCATTAGCAATTTAATTATAGTTTAAAAATGAGGTATATAGTTTAGAGTGGCCATTAAATTTTAATTGGCTTTAAGATTAATTATTTTTTAAACTTGAAATTTAATCAAATATGATAAAGAATGTTATGCTGACACCTTATTAGCACATCCTGTGAGAAAATGTGACAAGCCTCTTGCCAGAATACAGCCATTTGCTTCAAATATCTAATTTTGCCATCTCAGGACTTTGAGTCTGTCAAAGCTATAAAATCTAAAAATGACCACCTGGCAGAGCATCCTCTCTTCTCCCCCATTTAGCTCTAAAATGTTTTTGCGATTGCTCTAAATGAGGCATTTGTTTTTCAAAGGAAAACTGTCTTGCATACGTCTGGAGTATCCCTTTACATAGTCAGACAATGCTAAGGATACATGTAAATTTTTGCATCATGTTTGTTTTGCTATTCTGATTCAACCCGAATTACGGAGGCACCCACACCTGTTTTCATGGAAATTTTCTATCATTAGTTCCCCACGTTTGCAGGCACTAAGGAAATGGTAGACAAATTCTTAAAAGATGTTTTCTGTCACTAACAGAATTGTTTCAGAGAATCATTTATTTGTCAAGGATCGTTCATAATGTAGCGTTGTTGTTCACACCACACAGCGTTGCTCAGCATGACTTCCACCTCACCGTTGCATTATAGGATTCATATGAGAGGGAAAACAAAAAGGAAATATTATGAAGAATGGCTCAGCATGTTGCAATCATTCCAAGTAAAGTTTGTAGGAAAAATCCTGACCCTAAAGTTTGAAATATCTACAACTTGATATATTTTCAGAGAATGGGACATATGTCTGGCAGTATTGAAAATAAGAATAAAATTATATTTTAAATAAGATATTCAAATTTATGTCATGACATCCTGGCATCTGTGGAATATTTTAGGATCCAATCTAAAAAAAGATTGTGCTAAAAAATTAGAAATAAGAGGAAAGGTTACAGGTAAATAGAAGGAACCAAAGGAGAGGAGGAGGAGGAGGAGAAGAATTAGTGTCACTATTATTGATTGGAGTAACATTTAATTACAAGGGGTACTCTCCCCAAACAGGTTTTTTCAAAGTTATGTATTTAATTTTTTTTTTTTTTTGACAAAACAACCTTATCTCCTTCAAAAACTCCCCATTACATTTAATACATTTGTCAAATCTGAAATTCCATTCTTGGAAACATTTTTCAAACTCATCTGTTTGGATGGCAGACAGCACCTCCCTCGTTTTTTGTTTGTTTTTTTTTTCTTTTCTTCACCTCTTCTCCTTCAAATCGCTGTGTTTTCGTATCTCTTTTCATTTGCAAGTCAGGTGAGTAAAGTGTGTGGGGCAAGAGAGGCTTGCTGCTTTTACTGGCACATTGAGAAGATTGAGTGAGCAGGTGCGTTATTGTGGTGGTAAAACCAGTCAGTCCCCCATCTGCCACAAATTAGGCTTTTTTTGTCACACATTGTTATGCTATCTTTTCAGAACCTCTATATAGAAAGCTTGATTAACAGTCAGACCTGGTGGAATGAACTCCAAATGCACTGTGAGTTGATATTTTCATCTGTTCGGGAAGTTGACGGATGTCCAGAATGAAGTTTGTCATCAATCAACATTTCACCTGTTTTGAAATGAGAAAACCTCTCATACACTTGAGTTTTCCCCATAGTGCTGTCCTGGTAAGATGTGTTCAGCATTACAACAGTTTCTGTGTCATTTTTCCCCAAACAGGAAAGAAAACTTCACAGTCACATGCTGTTCTCTTGAATTGGCCATCACAAAAAACAAGGTTTGAGCAAAACTGCTTTTATGAAAAAAGTCACTGTGACCAGAGAGAACCTTCCCAGGCAATGCCAATGGGTGCAGTAACTCAGAGCGAGTGGCTCAATGCTTGCCGAGCGAGAAAACTATGTTCTATGAAAGCTCCGTCCAGTAGAGCTTTTTTCCAGGTTTTTTGGGAGTTCTCCCACATACTTCTGCCCACCTTGATCCACAAACAACTTGTTAATATTTAATTCAATGTAATAAGATACTAAACTATATACTGAAATATATTAATATAAATACAAAAACATAAGAAAGTATGAATTAGAATGCCAAAACTGTAAATGAAGTTCTTGTTGTTAGGTGCCATCCATTTGATTCTGACTCATAGCGACCCTTAGTACAACAGAACAAAGCACTGTCCAGTCCTGCGTCCTTTGCACAGTTGTTCTGATCTTTGCGCCATTGTGGCAGCCGCTGGGTCGATCTCTCTTGTCAAGGGCCTTCTTTTTCACTGCCCCTCTGTGTCACTTAGCATGATGTCCCTCTCCAAGGCATGGTCTCTCTTGACAGCGTGTCCAAAGTATGTCAGATGACGTCTCACCATCCTCTCCTCTAAGGAGCAAGTCCTCTACGAGTGCTTCAGCCAAGGAAGAGGCGATTGTTCCTTGGAAAATCCGCGGCCCTTTCAATGTTCTTCACCAGCACCATCATTCAAATGCATCCACTCTTCTTCAGCCTTCCTATACAATATCCGTCTTTCACATGCGATGAGATGATTCAACGTACCTTGAGTCGGCACACCTTAGACCTCAGAATAACATCCTTGCTTTTCAACATTTTAAAGTGATCTTGTGCAGCGGATTTGTTCAATGTAATGTGTCCTTTGATCTCTTGACTGTTGCTTCCATGAGCATTGATTTGGATCAAAGCAAGACAAAATACATAACAACTCTAACCTGTTCCTTCATTTTTTATGAGGTTATCTATTGGCAAGTTTTAGGGATTTTTGTTTGTTTGTTTTTCACATTGAGTTGTACTCCATTGAATGCTGACTCCTGGATCTTCATCAGCAAGTGCTTCAAGTCCTCCTCACTTTCAGCAGCAAGGTTGTGTCATCTTCAATTCACAAGTTGGTACTAAGCCTTCCTCCAATTTTGTTGCCTAATTCTCCTTCATATAATCCAGCTTGCACTCAGATTGAATAAATATGGTGAGAAATTACCCTGCTGATGCACGCCTTTCCTGATTTAAAACCATGCAATCAATATTCTTATTTTATTCTCTAATTGCCTCTTGATCCACGTACACATTCAGGATGAATACAATGAAGTGTTCTGAAATTACAGTTCTTCTCAGGCTACCCATAGTTTGTTATAATTCATACAGTAAAATGTTTTGGCATAGTCAATAGACCACAAGTAAACATCACTCTGGTATTTTCTGCTTTCAGCCAAGATCCATACAACATCAACAATGATATCCCTTGTTCTTCATCCTCTTCTGAATCCAGCCCGAACTTCTGGCAGCTTCCTGTCAATGTACTGCTGCAACTGTTGTTGGATAATCTTCGGGAATTTTCCTTGCTTTTGATATTAGTTATATTGCTCTTTATTTTGAGCATTGTGATGGATTACCTTTCTTAGGTATGAGTATAGATATAGATCTCTTCCAGTTAGTTGGCAAAGTAGCTGTTTTGCAATTTCCCAGCATAGACCAGTAAATGCATCCAATGCTTCATCAGCTGTTGAAACATTTCAATTAGTATTTAATCAATTCCTAGAACCTTTTATTTTTTTTGTCCAATGCTTTCAGTTCAACTTGGACTTCTTCTGTTAGTACCAGTGGATCTTGCCCCCATGCTACCTCCTGAGATGGTGAAATGTTAAATAGTTCTTTATGGTAGCATGATTCTGTGTATTTTTTCATCCTCTTTTGATGCTTCCTGCATCATTCAATATTTTGCCCTTAGATTCTTTCAACATTTCAACTTGAGGTTTGAATTTTTAATTGAGTTTTTTAAATTTAAGAGATGGTGAGCATGTTTTTTTTCTGTTAGGTTTTCGAAGTCTAGGGTTGCGCACACATCGATATAATATTTTACTTTATCTTCTGTTTGTCCTGTGCAATTTTCACTTCAGATCTTCTGTGTTAGTATGGGTAGACTAGAGAAACAAATTGATTGACACTCATATGTGTATAAAAAAGAGCTTTATATACAAGAGCAATTGAATATTGAGAAAACATCCCAGCCCAATCCCGATCAAGTCCTTAAGTCTGATATTAGCCTATAGGCTCAATACCAACTTATAAATTCCTCTTCAGACTCATGAAACACATGCAATGACACAGAAAGCAAGAAGATTACAGGCCATTGGGTGGGAAGTCTTGTGGATTCATTGGCATTGTAAGCATCTCAGCACTGGCAGGGGTCTCCAAGTGGCTTCTCCAGCACAGGACAGTAGCCTAGCTCCATGTGTTTTATCAGCTGCAATGTCTCTCAGGGAGTGAGCCAAGTGAGAGTGTGTCTCCTGCCTCAAAGGAGGAATACCAGAGTTCGCAGAATCCTCAGGAGAAGGCCATGCCCACGCATAGGCCGCATTGGCTACGGCCAGATTGACAGGTTGTACTCCACCCCTTTACTCTTCTTCTTCTCAAATTGACAAACGATTATATAACAACCATGTCTTCCAAGTCCTCATTTCTTCCATTTGCATTAACTACTCTAAGACTAAGAACAAGTTTCAGAGTCTCTTCTGATATCCATTTTGATCTTTTCTTTCTTTCCTGTCTTTTTAATGACCTTATGCTTTCATATTTTTTCTTATTTTAAAAATAGTTTTATTGACATAAACTGCACATGTCATATAATTTAATCATTTAATCAGAGTTGCGCAATCATCACAATTTGAGGACATTTTTTTTCTTTTACTCATTGTTAGCTCAGCATCTGCACTTTCATCCTCTCATGAAATACTTCTAGGTAACTTTTAACCCAGTTACAGTCTCTATCCTTTTACGTATCTTGGATTTCATATACAGAAAAATATTCAAAACACAAACAGGAATCAAACAACAACAATGAGAAAAAAACCTAACAACAATGACTATAGACAGAAGAAAAATAATTCAATTAATATGGGTAAAGTACATGAGTAGACAATTCACATGGGACAACACTTACATGGCTAACAATTACATGTGAAATTCTCAGGATCACTATCTGGAAGATGCAAATCAAAACAATGTTGCACTGTCACCTTACAACCACAACAATAGCACAGTCCAATGGGGTTGGCGGAGGAACAAAAATGCTGGGCAGGGTGCAGAGAGATTGGGCCTCACACACTGCTGATGAACTCACAAATAAGTACAAACAATGTGGAAAGCAATATGGTACTTTCTAAGACAACCAAGAAGAGAAATATCATACCACTCAGCAATACCTTTGCTGGACATGTAGTTCAAAGAAATAAGATAGAACATGAACAGATAAACGCTCTTCCATTGTCATTGCAGTACAGTTCACAATAGCAAGAACCTGGGAAAACCCCCAAATGCTTATCATTGGAAGAATCAATTTTTTAAAACTCTGGTACATACTCACAATGAAATGCTTATTGTTGTTAGGTGTTATCACGTACCACAGGGACTTGATACTACAGTAGAGTTACTACCCTAGAGACCCTGTGCACAGCAGAGCTAAACAGTGCCTGCTTCTGTGACTTCCTCAGAATTGCTCTTTGTTTTTGCCCATTGCTGCAGTCTCGGTGTCAATATATCTTGTTGAGGGCCTTCTTTTTTGCTGCCCCTCTACTCTACCAAGCATCATGTCCTTCTCCAGGGCATGGTCACTCCTGACAACAGGTTCAAAGCAAGAAGAACTTCCATCCTTTTCTCTAAGGAGTACTCTGGGTGTACTTCTTCCAAGACAGATTTGTAAGTCAATTGGTACATTAGATATTCCTTGCCAGCACCACAATTCAATCACATCATGCTTTTTTGATCTTCTTTATTCAATGTCTAGCATTCACATGCACATGAGGCTGTTGGAAACACCATAAGTTGGGTCAGTCACATCTTAGTCCTCAAAAGAGCATTCTTGCTTTTCAGCACTTCAAACAGGTATTGTGCAGCAGATTTACCCAACGCACCGTGTGCTTTGATCTCCTGACTGCTATCCATGAGCATTGATTATGAACCAAAACAAGACAAAATCCATGGCAACTTCACTATTTTTTTCCATTTATGATGATGTTACCTATTGGTCTAATAATGAGTATTTTGGTTTTATTTACATGAGTTATAATCCATTATGAAGTCTGTGGTCCTTAATATTCATTAGCAAGTGATTCAAGTCCTCATTTTCAGGAAGCAAGGTTGTGTAATCTGCACATCTCAGACATCTTAAATGTATATCTTTAATCAAGCAGCCATCTAAGCGAGTTGTCAAATAAGTCCACATAGAATAAACACACTAGCCTGTATGGTCCAAGGATCGTAAAAAATAAAATCTGAATATGAAAGAAGGAATGGTATTAGAACTTAAATTGTGAATACCCAGTTTGCAAAATGTTATAGATGACAGTGGAAGTCCAGCTTTCATTTGAAGGGCCCACACATGAGTTAAGCCCTCAGAATATAATTTAGGCATGTGAATACACTTGCTATCAGACAGAGAGCATTGTGAAATCAATGATGGCAGACGTCTTCCTCCCACAGAGCATGTGGTTGGTTTGTACTGCTGATCTCATAGTTGGGAGCCCAGTGTATAACTACTATGCCACTGGGGTTCCTGTGGCAGATGTAGTTAGGTGAAAATGTAATAACTTAACATTTCATCTCTGTTTTGGCCCATTTTAAAGTTGTTTAAGTTTTCAAATGTTCTTCTTTCTTTTCAACCACTTTCTTTTTTTTTTTATTAGATATTTTTATTGGGGGATCTTACATCTCTTATCACAACCATACAACCATCCATTGCTGCCATCATCATTTTCAAAGCATTTTCTTTCTACTTGAGCCCTATATATCACCTCTGCATTTCCCCACTTCCTCCCCAGGACGCCCTACCTCATGAACCCTTGAGAAGTGATAGATTTTTATTTTCATATCTTACATCGTCCTCTGTTGCCCTTCACCCACATTTCTGTTGTTTGTGCCCCTGGGTGGGGGTTATATGTTGATCCTTGTGATCGATTCCCCCTTTCTTCCCCCACTTTCCCCTTATCCTCCTGGTATCTCTATTCTCATTGTTGGCCGTGAGGGGTTTATCTCTCCTAGATTTCCTGTGTTGCAGGCTCTTATATGTAGCAGTGTGCATGTTCTGCTCTAATCTGATTTGTAGAATTCAGGTTATGATAGTATGGGGAAAGAAGCATTAAGTAACTAGAGGACAGTTGTGTATTTCATCAGTGCTATACTGCACCCTGACTGGCTCTTCTATTCCTGGTGACCCTTCTGTGAGGGGATGTTCAATTGTCTACAGATGGGCTTTGGGTTTCCACTCCATGCCTTCGCCCCACCCCACCCCACCCCAATTCAAATTGGGTATAATTTTGTTCTGGGTCTTAGATGCCTGATACCTGATCCCATCGACATCTCATGATCACACAGGCTGGTATGCTTCTTCCATATGGCCTTTGTTGCTTCTGAGCTAAATGGCTGCTTGTTTATCTTCAAGCCTTGAAGACCCCAGGCACTATATCTTTTGATAGCTGGACACCATTAGTTTTTTGTTTTGTTTTTTACCACATTTGCTTGTACACCCATTTCGTCTTCAGCAATCGTGTCAGGAAGGTGAGCATCACAGAATGCTGGATTATTAGAACAAAGTGTTTGTGTGTTGAGGGAGTACTTCAATCGAGGCCCAATGTCTGTCTGCAACCTTAATCCTTTATATATATATATATATATTCCCCTCTTGGTATATATAAATATATTTACATATGCACATGCCTGTATTTAGACCTCTATAAATGTGCTTTGCCTCCTGGTCTTTCCTCTATTTCCTTTTACTTTCCTTTTACTCCACCATCATGTTTGGCCTTCATTCAGGTTTAGTAATTCCTTGCTGCTTCATTGCCCTTGATTAAGCCCCACTAGTTGTCCTATGCCTTTCTCTCCATTGATTTTTGTTCACTTGTTGTTCCCTTGTCCCTGGGTTGCTTTCCCCACCCCACCCCTTCCTTCTTACCACCTCCCTTTCTCCCATATTCCCCTGGAACCATCTGTTCCACTCTTCTTTTCTGAATTGTTTATCCCGCCTATCTTATCTAGATGGACATGCAGTTACATTAATAAGCAGAAAAAACAGGCAAAGCCAAACAAAACACCAAAGGAAGTCAAAACCAACAAACCAGTTGTTATTTTGTTGTTTTTGTTATTGTTTTGTTGGTTTCAACCTTTTTCTTTCTTCATGAATGGTATTCTTGATGTCCTCCCACAGCTCACTGGGTCTTCTGTTATACTGTTCAGTGCAGCAAATCTGTTCTTGAGGTATTCTCAAAATTCAGATGTGACATTGTCAATGTCCTACTTTGGCTCTAGTGGAGTTATTGTAATTTTCTTCAGCTTCAATCTGAATTTATATATGAACAACTGCTGGTCGGTTCCACAGTCAGCCTTTAGTCTGGAGTTAGCTGCTTCTCCAACATCTCCTCCCACAGATGTAGTTAGTTTAAGTTCTGAATATTCCATCTGGGGAAGTCCATGGTTGTAGTCACATTTTTGTTTTTGCAAAAAGGTGTTTACTATGAACCAGCCATTGGTCTTGCAAAACTCTATCATGTGATCTCCAGCTTCATTTCTATCACCAAGACTATATTTTTCCAACTATTCTTCCTTTCTCTTTTTTCCCCAAAGTTCTCATTCCAATCAGCAATAATTAGCAATGCATCTTGATTGCATGCTTGATGAATTCCAGACTGAAGATGTTGGTATACTATCACTGACAGTAGGGTACTTCAAGACAAATATTGATTTTTTTTAAGACAAATTCAAAATCATTCCTCTTGAGTGTGTCATTCCCCAAATAGGAAAAACGTGATTTTCTGATGCAAAATGACCAATACCCATTCATTTCACTCAACTAATACCAAAGATCTCAATTGTTTTGAATTCCATTTCATCTTGGATGAATTCCAATTTCCCTAGACTCTTATTCTGTACTCAAACTAGAGAAAAATATCACTTACATTACATGCAAATAAAATTTTGCTGAAAATCATCCAACAATGATTGCTGCAGTTCATTGAAAGGGAGCTGCGAGAGATTAAGAGTGGATTCAGAAAAGGGTGTGGAACAAGGATTATCATGACTGATATCATATGGATCTTGGCTCAAAGCAGAAAATACCAGAAAGATGTTTATTTTTATGTCTTAACTGTGCAAAGGCTGCCAACTCTGTGGATTATAACAAAGTATGGATAACCTTGAGGAGAATGGGAGTTCCAGAACATTTCATTGTGTTAATATTGAACTTGTACATGCATCAAGATGCAGTTGTGTGAGAAACAACAGCAACAAAGGAATACTTCATGGTTTAAAATTATGAAAGGTGTGTGTCAGGGTTTTATCTTCTCACCATACTTACTCAATCTGTATACTGAGTAAATCATCAGAGAGGCTGGGATATATGAAGAAGAATGAGGTATCAGGATTGAAGGAATGCTTATTAACAAACTGTGTTATGCAGATGACACAGCCCTACTTGATGAGGACTTGAAACACTTACTGATCAAGATTAAGGATTTCAGCCTTCATACTAGGTTATAATGCAACAGAAAGAATGTCAAAATGCTCCCAACTAGACTCATAGGTACTATCCTGTTAAAGAAAGAGAAGGTTGAAGTTGTCAAGGATTTTGTTTTGCTTGGATATATAATCATTACTCATGAAAGCAACAGTCAAGAGATAAAAGACATCACATTAGGTAAATATCCTGCACAATATCCTTTTTAAGTATTGAAAAGCAAGGTTAATACTTTGAGGACTAAGGTGTGCCTTACCCAATCCATGGCATTGTCAATGGCCTCATATGCATGTGAAAGATGGACAGTGAATAAGGAAGAAAGAAGAAGAATCTATTCATTTAAATTGACATGTTGGAGAGACCAGTCCCCGGAGAAGGACATCATGCTTGGTAAAGTGGAGGGGCAGTAAAAATTAGAAGGTCCTCAACAACATAGATTGACATAGCGGCTACAACAATGGGGCCATGCATAGGAATAATTGTGAGGATGGCATAGAATGGGTAATGTTTTGTACTGCAGGCATAGAATTGCTATGGGTTGGAACCAATTATATAGCACCTAACAACAACATATTCTAAGTTCTGATTATTAGTATATTTTTTCAGCTGTTTGATTGTATTTTGAGTTATGCCCCATCAGCAAATTAAAGTCTTGTGGGTTTTATTCTCATAGGTTTTACGCCATTCCTGTTAACATAAGCCCCATTTTCCTTCCACAGAGTGGCTTCTGATTTCAAACTACTGACCTTGAAATTAGCAGCCCATGGTCTGAGAGGAAAATTAGGGTCTGAAAAAGAAGATTTTCATCATTTATATTTAGGAGTTTGGACTAAATATTCAAAGGAGAAGATATTAAATGATTTTAAGCCTTAAACCTCGATAACCAAATACAAATTTTTGCTGCACTATAAAGAAATGCACAGAGAGAAATGCAGGCATCCAATTACAGACCTAGAGCAATGTAGGCACGGTGTAATGTGGGGTGAAGAATTTACTAAATCTAAGACAGGTTTAGGAGTGAAAATCAAGAAAACTTGGAAATCTCTTAATATGGAAGATGAGAACTCTGGAAAGTAAAGAGCAATTTGTGGAAAGTAGAGTGATACTTTCATTGAAATAATGAATTAGGAAAGATACATTTTGATGCAAAGAAAGATAAAATGTTGATAAAGCTGGGTAAAATGGTGAGTGGTTTGGAAAATTCTGAACCTACATAAATTCCTGAATTTTAAAAGAGATCTTTTCAGTTAGTATTGGGGCACTGGCGAACACTCCAAAATGTCCACCCTTCAGCTTAGTAGATATTGCTACTATGGCCTCCAGACCTTGTGGACATAACAAGACTAGACCACAACTGACACATTATATAGTCAGATGCATACAGTAGTAACTTAACAATGAGCCTCAAGTACTCAACATCATTCTTCATAATGTTAACTGTTATAAATAGACCCCCCTAAACAAGGTCATTTTCAGATCTGTTCATGTTCAGCCAGCTGGGAGATACATGAGACTTACTCTCAGTACTCATAGGAGAGAAGACCTTGGAGCCTCTCTGCTTGCCAGCTTTTATTGGAGGAAGTTTACAAAAATTCTGACCCAGTTGTTATTCTAGTGCACAACGACTTCAGACTCAAGATGTTTTCATGGTTCATAACTAGCAAACATTCTTGCTCATAAGCACTTCCTGACCCAAGGGTGTTCCTGCTTTCGGCTGCAATGAATCTCCTTATTAATGAGCATTTGGGCCACATTCCTGGAACATGCAAACAATCTTGTACTCAATATTTACTCAAAATCTTTGCACCCAAGTAACACGGGGGGGG
>NW_022107407.1:15317502-15320922 GCF_000313985.2 Echinops telfairi | reverse complement strand
GTGATAGGTAGGTTTATTGTGCCAACCTGGCCAATAGGAACATGTGGGATTAATAAGGTCACAGTTTGATTGGAGGGCAAAGAGATAAATGGCTTGGCAAACCCCACCTGTCTCTCTCTTTCTCTCTGGTGATTGGACTAGCATGCGGTTGCCTTAGCTAGTTCTCTGCCTTAACTTATGAGCTACACTACCCATGGGAGACACAACCATGGATTGTGTCACTAGAGCTTAAGATTCCTTTGAGACCTGCTTTGCCATGCTGCTGGCATACATAGCTTGAACTTGGGACTGTTGGATCCTGTCATCTGGCTGACTGTTGGTGACCCGCCCTGCTGTTTGCTGTCCCTGGCCGGACTGCCTGCATTGCTTTATGGAAGACTCAGCTATGTGCTTCCCTGACCTTGGACCAAGCAGCCCTTGTGAGTTGAAGGATGTCCAGTATATTAACTGTTTCACAGAAGTGAGTTGAACTGAGCCCTATGTCATGCCATGTGAACTAATTAGCTGTTATATCCCTTTATGCTGTATATGTATATACATATACATAAAATCATAAGTGCTCTGGTTTTATTTCTCTAGAGAAGTCTGTCTAACACAGAGTCTTTCAAAACAAAACAAAACAAAAAATACAGAACACCTCGCTCCCCCCTAAAAAACTAAACTGAAAGCAATTAGCAAAATAAATGCCAACATTAAAAGAAAACTACCAAAAAGGACCCAATCTGAGGTCAGAGATTTTTTTTAAAAATAGCGTTAATCAGTGTCAGTAATGTCAAAGCTCTTACACCCATGGCAAGAGACATGACATTGAGAATTTTAGGATGGAAAACAGGTGGCAGTTGTGTACAGTGTCCTGGTAGTGGAAACCAGGTAGATGAGCAAATCCAGAAATTTACGCAAGTGTTAAATAGAAAAATAAAGGAACAAGGAACTTGATTGAACAGTGAATTAGAAGATGTTTTGAAAAACATATTGTCATCACATTTAAATGTTCATGGAATAGAGCAGTAGAAAGCCAAAATACTGAGGCTATAAGAGATACGGAAAATATGTTTTAAAAATGGCTCAATGAGTGGAGATCCAAAGCACATTAGTAGGCCACTGGAGATCCCCTTGCAGAGGGGTCTCGGGGAGGAGATGAGCCAGTCAGGGTGCGATGTAATAATGATGAGAAATACAACCTTCCTCTAGTTCCTAAGGGTTTCCTCCCCGCTCCCACTACCATGACTCGAATTCTATCTTGCAACACTGGCTAGACCAGAGGAGGTACACTGGTACAGATAGGAACTGAAAATACAGAGAATCCAGGATGGATGAGCCCTATAGGACCAGTGGTGTGAGTGGCGAAACAGGGAGGGTAAAGGGAGAATGGGTAGGAAAGAGGGAACCGATTACATGGAACTGTGTGTGACCTCCTCCCTGGGGGACAGACAACCAAAAAGTGGATGAAGGGAGACGTCGGACAGGGCAAGATATGACAAAATACCCATTTATAAACAATCAGGGAGCGGGGAGGGAGGGGAAAAATGAGGACCTAATGTCGGGGGTTTAAATGGAGAGAAAATGTTTTGAGAAACGATGTACAAATGCGCTTTACACAATTGATGTTTGTATGGATTGGGATAACAGTTGTATGAGCCCTTAATAAAATGTTAAAAAAGAAAAAAAAAAGGCTCAATGGTAGATATTGTGATCAGTATGGCAAGCCTGGCTGATATGAAAGAAATGTATTCTTCTCTAGTGATCAATTTTGATGCAAGAGAAGTTATGTAACAGATGGTGAAATAAATAGATTGCAAAGGCTCATACAATCTTTAATAATATCATTTCTCTAAAATGTATTTTGGGGGTACAATTTTACCTATTTTATGTGGTAGGCTTTATCAAGAAATATTAGTATAAGTAAGCAGGATTGTTGCTGGGAACATATATACTTTAACGATTGAAACAAGGATATAAAATTGATGCACCTTCATGAAAACTACAAATCTTAAACATTTTGTTTGTCTTTATATGGATGCATAGGCAATGTCCAGATGCTTGTCAAAAAGAAATTCAGGTTTTCTTTTAACATTAAAAAAAATGGTTGAGAAAGATACTTATTTTAGATAGCCTTTTGAAGCTGATTTTTAATGAACAAGCACTTTGCCATCAGCTGAGAACAGAAAGGTTGGAGATTCTAACTCACCCAGCCATTCCATGAAGGAAAAGGCTTGGTGAACTGTGCCCTAAAAATCACGGAAAAAACACAACCCTGCAAAGAAATTCTCTTCTCTATCATATGTGGTCACAATGAATAGGCAGACCTCGATAGCAGCTAACAATAATCATGAATAAACAACTGAAGATTAAGAATTATGAGACTTCAACTCTTTCGTGTGATGGATTATTTAATATATAAATATTTAAATTTGTTATTACTATTTTTAACAGCCCAGTTGATTTTTTTTAAAATATATTATTCTTTGTGCACTTCTATAAGCTTTCTGTTTCATTATGGGTGGATGTATTTGTCCCCTTTTAATATCTATAGTCATTATGTGTTTTGTTGTTGATATTGTTGTTAAGTACGGTCCAGTCAGTTTCAGTTCATATTAACCATATTCACAACAAAATAAAATATTGCCCAGTTCTGAGTCATCTTTTCAATTGTTGTTATGTCTGAGCTCATTACAGCAGTCACCGTTTCAATCTAACTCATTAAGGATCTTCCGCTTTAAAAAAAAATCATTTTATTAGGGGCTCATACAACTCTTATCACAATTCATACATACATCAATTGTGTAAAGCGCATTTGTACATTCAGTGCCCTCATCATTCTCAAAATATTTCCTCTCCACTTAAGCCCCTGGCATTAGGTCCTCATTTTTCCCCTCCCTCCCCGCTTCCCCCTCCCTCATGAGCCCTTGATAATTTATAAATTATTATTTTGTCATATCTTATCCTGTCCGACGTCTCCCTTCACCCACTTTTCTGTTGTCCGTCCCCCAGGGAGGAGGTCACATAGAGTTCCTTGTAATCGGTTCCCTCTTTCCAGCCCATTCTCCCTTTACTCTCCCAGTATCGCCACTCAAACCACTGATCCTAGAGGGATCATCTGCCCTGGATTCCCTGTATTTCCAGTTCCTATCTGGAAATAGGATGTACACTGTACCAGTGTACATTCTCTGGTCTAGCCACACTTGCAAGGTAGAATTCATATCATGATAGTGGGAGCTGGGAGGAAACATTTAGGAATTAGAGGAAAGTTGCATTTTCATTGTTGCTACATCACCCCTGGACTGGCTCTCCTCCCTGAGACCCCCTCTGCAAGGGGTCTCCAATGGTCTCTAATGGGATTTGGGTCTCCACTCCGCACTCCCCCCATCATTCACTATGGTAAGATTTTTTGTTCTGATGATGCCTTATACCTGATCCCTT
>NW_022107407.1:15288020-15316839 GCF_000313985.2 Echinops telfairi | reverse complement strand
TAGTGGGACAAGAGGAAAATCAAGGGAAATAGAGGAAAGAGCTGAGAGGCAAAGGGAATTTATAGAGGTCTAGATAAAGATATGTACATATGCAAATATATTTATATGAGGATGGGGAAATAGATCTATGTGCCTATATTTATAGGTTTAGTATTAAGGTAGCAGATCTTCGTCTTTTTTACTCACCTTTGACTTTAACAAGCATGAAGTCTTTTTCCAAAGACTGGTCTCCTCTGATAACATGTCCAGACTATGTGAGATAAAGCCTTCCCATCCTCCTTTTATCTATATTTCTCTAGTATATGTGCTGTCGAAGCGAGTGCTATCTATATTTCTTTAGCTAGAGATGTTTGTTCTTCTGGAAGTTCATAGTACTTACAAAATTCTTAGTCAGCACCATAAATCAAATGACCCCTCCCGATGTCTTCCTTAATCATTGTACAATTTCCACGTGTAGATGAGGCACTTGAAAATACCAGAGCTTAAATCAGGTACATCTGAATCCTCAAAGTAACTTCCTTGCTCTGCAACATTTAAGGAGGTCTTGTGCAGCACATTTACCCAGTATCATGTGTAATATGATTTATTGGCTGCTGCTTTAATAAGCATTGACGGTTAATCTAAGCAAGATCGACAACTTCAATCTTTTCTCCATTTATAGTGATATTACCTATTGGTACATCTGTGAGGTTGTTGGTTTGATTTTCATTGAGTGGTAATCCATACTGAAGGCTGCAATCCTTGATCTTCATCAGCAAGTGCTTCAGGTCCTCCTCACTTTCAGCAAGCAAGGTTGTGTTATCTACATATCACAGGCTGTTAGTAAGCCTTCCTCCAATCCTGATGCCACATTTCTCTGTACAGTCATGCTTCTTGGATGATTTGCTCACCATATATACTTGTTAAATGTGATGAAATTATGCAACCATGATAAACACCTCTCCTGATTTTAAACTGTGCAGTATTCCTGTGTTCTGTTCACACAATTATCTCTTGATCCATGTCCAGATTCCATATGAGCACAATGAAGTGTTCTGAAATTCTCATTCTTCTCAATTTTTATCGATAATTTGTAATGCTCCACACAATAAAATATCTTTGCCACTTGGGTGACTCATTTTCTGGCATTCTGTGTGACACTGTTCTGCTGACTTTCACTAGGCTTTCAGTGGTCTTGTCCATGGTCTTGTATGTAGACCACCTACTCCTTCCTCATAGTTTGTTCTTAGTCTCAAAGCTTCAGTGAGACTTGCTCACCATGAATGACCATAGAAGAGATTTGAAATAAAGGCAACATCTTTTAGCATTGCAGCCACACACAAACCACCACAATACTACAAATGGTTAGACAAGTGATGGATGTTTTGTTTAAAAAATAACTCATTTGCATTGCATCAATCTGCTCCTAGTTCCTAGGAGGTTCACTACACAGGGACTCTTGGTCCAAATGGTGCTTTTAGCTTTTTCTTGGTGGTACTCTGATCTCTGCTCACTTGAGTAGTCACTTTTCCATCTAAAAAGTGCATGACTATAGGAATCCTAATCCCATAGTTACATCTTGCCCTATTTACATAGCTACTTCTAATCCTACTTCAATAATATGTACATTTTTTATTGATAAGTACTGCCAAGTCTTTTCCAGCCCATAGTAATTTTATGTTAAACAGAAATAAACACTGTCAGGTCCCATCCAATCCTAAATTTTATTATGTGTGAGCCCATTGTTGTAGTCACTGTTTAAATTCATTTATTTGAAGGTTTTCCTTTTTTCCCCACATACTATTCCAAGCATAATGTCTTTCTTCAGGTATAGGTCCCTATTGATAATATGTGCAAGTTATGTGACATGAAGTCTCACCATCCTTACTTCTAAGAAGAAATCTGGCTATACTTCCAAGACAAATTTGTTTGACCTTCTGATAATCTATGGAATATTCAGTATTCTTTGCCAACATAATAATTCAAATATATCAGCACTTCATTCATCTTCCTCATTAGTTATCCAGGTCTCGTATGCATATGTAGCAATGGAAAATAGTGTGGCTTAACAACTTTGTCCTCAGTGTGATATCGTCACTGCTGAACACATTTTTTTAATTAAAAGATCATTTTATTAGGGGCTCTTACAGCTCTTATAACAATCCATACATCAATTGTATCAAGCATATTTGTATATATGTTGCCATCATTAATTTCTAGACATTTACTTTCTAGTGAGTTCTTGGTATCAGTTCCTCTTCCTCCCTTGCCCCTCCCCTCGTGGCCCCTTGATAAATTATAAACTTTAAAGAGGTATTCCCAGCAGGTTTACCTAATATATTTGATTTCTTGACTACTAACTTCATTAGGGTTGATTGTGAATATAAGTAGAATAAGATCCTTGATAACATTACTATTTTCTGAATTTATGATTTGTATTGGTCCAGTTGTGAGGAGTTTTGTTTTCTTTATATTGGGGTGCTATCCAAACTGACACCTTTCATAAATATTGATAAGTGCTTCAAGTCCTCTTCACTTTCAGCAAGGTTGTGTCATCTGCATATCATAGGATGTTAACGATACTGTGTGAGTCTGGGTAAACTAGAGAAACACATCCATAAACATGCATATGTATATAAGGGAGAGGTTTATATACAAGAGCAATTGAACATTGAGAAAACATCCCAGTCCAGTCCAGATCAAGTCCATAAGTCTGACTTTAGCCCGTATGTCCAACAGCAATACAATCTATTAAAGTCCTCTTCAGACCCACGAAACATATGCAATGAAACCAAATGTAGTACGATCACAAGCCAGTGAAAGTCTTTGGGTCCAGTGGCGTTGTAAGCATCTCAGTGCTGCCAGGGGCCTCTCTGTGGCTTCTTCAGCTTCCTAGATCTGGTTGTGTCCATGTGGCTCGTCTTCTGCAATGTCTCCCAGGGAGTAGCAGAGAGAGAGAGGTGTCTTCCCCCTCCAAGGAGGAAGTACCAGATTTCCCAGTATGCTCAGGAGAAGGCCATGTCCACACAGAAGTCTCATTGGCTAGCTCCAGATTGACAGCCTAGACTCTACCCCTACACTCTTAATCCTTAAATTGACACCAGATTAGGTGACTGCCACAGATATATACTCCAAAATCTGATGCTGTGTTTTTCTCCGGATTCCGTCATTCTGTTGAAATGATTGCCTCTTGGTCTATGTACAGGTTCTCTATGAGCACGATGAAGTGACTTGTAGTTCTCATTCTTCTCAATACTATTCATAGTTCGTTATGATTTACACAGAAGAATGTTTTTGTGTACTCAGTAAGATTAACACAAATAAACATTTTCTCTTTTCTGTTCAGATGTGTGTGTTATCAGTGATGAAATCCATTCCACTTTCTTTTCTGAGTCTGGATTGAATATCTGGCAGCTCCTTGTTCATTTTTTTTCAATCATCTTCATCAAAATTTACTTCCATATAATGTTAATGATGTAGTTCAACAATTTCTGTTTTCTCTTGGGAAACCTTTATTTGAAATGCATACAAATATGGTATCCTCCCTGTGGTTAGCAAAGACTGATGAATATTATTAATACTACATCAGTTTTTTGAAACAGTTTAATTGATCATCTGCCAAATCCCAGAGCTTCCAGGAATTAACATCATGGGATTAGAAGTTAATTATAAAGGGTAATTATATAAGGTAATAAAATATATGATACCAGATAATTCTAAGAATCATGTCTCAGTCAAGTTGACACTTATTTTAGGGGAACATAGTCTATCCATCATATGATCTTCTCAAGGATTTCTCTCATTTTCTACAAAGCATGATGTGATCTTTTCTGAAACATGTCAAAAAAGAGCGGAATGAATTAACATCATTACCACTAAGGAATATTCTAGCCATACTTCATCCAAAAGGGACTTATTAGTTCTCATGGAAATCTAAGGTATGTCCACTATGCTTTACCAACAAAATTTAAATGTGGCGATGCTTCTTTGAACTTCCTTTTTCATTTCCCAGATTTCACCTGCATATGAGATGAATGAAAAGACCATGGCTTTGTCATATGAATTTTGGCCATCAATTTCACTTCTTGATTCTTTAATGCTTTAAAGGGGATTTTGGATCTTAGTTCTTTTAGTTTAAAAATTTTAAAAAATATACATATCCAACACAATACATAATTTGGTTTATTGACTGCTAGTTCCCAGGACATTAATTGCTGATCCACACAGAATGAAATTTTTGACAGCTTTAATTTATTCTTCATTTATTATGATGCTGTTCCTTAGATCAGTTGTGAAAATTTTCATTTTAGTGATGTTGAAGTGTAATTCACACAAAAGGATGTATTCTTTGATTTTCAACAGTCAGTGCTTTCTGAAAACAATGTTGCGTTGTGTGCATATCATAGATCTTTATTAAATTTTTCCAATTGTGATATCCTGATGTCAGATTCTTCATTAGTTCTGATTTGTGGATTATTTTGCACATAGATTGTATCAATAATATAAAAGGATAAAATCATTCTGCACAATGTTTCTAATTTTAAACCACACAAAGCCCTTTGTTCTATTTAGATGACCTCTTAATCCATGTAGAGGGTCATCACAAATATAATTAAGTGTTCTATAATTCCCATTCCATAATTTGCTTTCATCTATACCGATGACTATCTTTGTGGTATCATCAATGAAGTCAAGGTAATGGGTTTGGTTTGATAACTAATAATTAGAAGTGCTCAGAATAGATAAAGAGATAACATCAGTAATATATTCCAATTTTGGAAGTTTTCAAATAGAAAACCTATAATTACTTATCTGGGATTAAAAAAAAAAAGATCTGTATATGGCTTAATAAATCATTTTTGGGATTTGTGATTCTTTTCAGGAAAATTTGGGTTGGCTCAATGAGAAGAATACAAGATGGAACTTTCCTTCATAAGCTGGTTTTAGTGTATTAGCCTTGCAATGTTATAGATGTGTATTTTATGAGCATATTTATGGATATATGTATTTATCTTTGTTTGGGTTGAGAAAATACACAGCAGAATATACACCAACAATTTCTAGTTGTGAAAATCAATAACATTGAGTATTCAAGTTGCACAACATTCACACCATCTTTTCTGTATTATTCTATATTATTCCATTAACAGAAACTGACTGCCATTCGAGTCCCATCTAATCTTTTAAGGTGCTCTTGCCAACTCATTTCAATATAGAAAGACCTTAAAGGAGCACAGAGCTCAAGGTAGACATTATTTACCAATTACCTACACTCTGGTTTTTGTTTTGTTTTAATTCAGGAAGAGTTCCATGGATATTATGAAGAAAATTTTAAAGATTATCTCAGGATATTAGTTTTGGAAATTCATCAGCCTCCGTGTATTAAAAAATCTGGATTTCATGAGAATTTCAAATTTTATTTTATTTTTTTATAAACTTGAAAACTTTCTATAAATTAGAAAAAATTCTAACTTTATAAAAATGTGATATTACTTTATAACATATTTTCCTGTGTTTCATCAGTATTCTGATTTAGAATCTTTTATCAAACTCTTCAGAAATTATACTCAGGAACCATCCTTGTTTTTCTAGCCCATGGCAAAGGAGGGAGATATTCATGGAAGCAATTAACCAAACATTCCATTTCCTCTACCAATTCTTGATTCTCTTCTTCCTCTGTCGCTCCAGGCAAATAGAGCTCAATTGTTGTACCTTGTTCAGCCTCCTGCAGTATTTTAAAACCCTAAGCACAAAGCAATGAATTCCGTGCTAAACAGAGGCAATAAACACATTAGGACAATTAACTGAAATGCCCCATGAAATCCTGGCTCTAAACCAAGGGGTTTACAAAAGCAGCCCCAGATGCTACACTCTTGCTCTTGATTTAGCTCGCTCACTCCCTTTTATGCTGTTGTAAATATACCTTTCACAGATTTTACCAATTTAAATATCAACTGTACAACTTACTAGAACAAATCCATTAATTTGTGCAGCTCCTTAATGATTATCATATTTTTATCAACATAAACTCAGTACTCTCTTATCTCCCCTTCTTTTCACTCTATGACTCTTGGCAACTAAGTAACTTTGATCTTGATATATTTGCTTGCTCTTATCTTTAAAATTTTTTAATTAATTGGAATATAATACACGTATCCTTTCCTATCATAGTTCAACCACATCCAGCAGAATTTTACAATTGCTACCACAATCAATTTCCAAACATTCTTTTTGTACATGGACGTCTTGACATCCTCTCCCCTTTAACCCACCACCACCACTGTACACCCCTCCACTGTAACCATTATTCCACTTGCTGTCTCTACGGGTTCATCAATCCTGGGTTTCATATGCTGAAAAACAGAGGTTCCCCTCCTAACACATAACACCTCTGCAATCCACCCTAATCTGTACACACAAAACCCAAACAAACTGATGAACTCCCTCTATCCACATCTGAGGGATAGGAGGGAAGGGTTACTAAACTGAGTGCCTTAGAGAGCTGAGTATAGAAGATCAAAGGCATAAACCTGACTTCAACAGTTAAAACTTTGTCAGCAGATGCCCCCCCTAGGATGCATGCTCTCATCTTTTAATATAAGTCAAGTCACACAGTATTTGTCCATTTTTGTTATTGGCATTATGAATACCCACCATTATGTCTTCAGGAATAGTTCATATTACACGAACCATAGTTCATTTTACATGCAGTGTCTATGGTATTCCATTGTACCACAGTTTTATTTGTGCACTCAACCATTGATGGGAATTAAGTCTGTTTCTACTTTTTTAATATTGTGGGCAGCATTAAAATAAACATTGTCAAACAAGGAACTGTTTGACTTTCTGCTTTTAAGACTTTGGGGGATATTCCAAGAAGTAGAATTCCCACGTCATATTGCAGTGTCATTTTCAATTTTTGAGGAACTCATACTGTTTTCCACAATGGATGCATCATTTTTCATTCTAAACTACAATAGAGAAAAGTTATACTTTCAAAATAATACTCACATCCTAATCCATAGAACCTCTGGATTTCAGTCTATGGCAAAGCAAATCTAATTTTGATGATGAGATTAAATTAGATCTCTTGAGATGGAGACAGAAAGAGTTCTAATTTTCCCAGGTCCTTGGCAATTCTAGTAGACGAGTATTACAGCAAGTGTGGCTATAATTATTCAAATTGTTCGCCCACTCTCTTACCACTGGCCAGTAAAGGCCATAGCATTGGAAAGGGAAAATGAGGATTGCCGTTATTAGGTCAATTTAGACACATAGCTAACCTATGTACAACAGAATGAAACACTACCTAGGCCTTCACCATTCATTCTCACACTTGATGTTATTTCGGAACTCATTGTTGCAGCCACTGGGTCAATCCACCTCATCCTTTCTCTTTCCCTCCACTTTATCAAGCAGGGTGTTTTTCTCCGAGGAATGGTCTCTCCTGGCTTTACAACACTCTCCAGAGATTTTGTGCAGCAGATTTACCCAATACAATGTGTCTCTTGATATCTTGGCTGCTGCTTTCATGAGCATTGACTGGGGATCCACGCAAGAAAAGTCTTTGACAACATCAAACTTATCTACAATTGTCATAGTGTTTCTTATTGGTCTAGTTGTGAGTATTTGGATCTTCTTTAAATTGAGCTGTAATCCATATTGAAGCCTGCAGTCTTTTATTTCACCAGCAAGTGACTCAAGTCCTCCTCATTTTCAGCAAGTAAGGTTGTATCATTTGTAAATGTGAGGTGGTTAATAAAACTTCCTCCAATCCTGATGCTGAATTCTCTTTCATATACTTTAGCTTCCCAGATTATTTGCTCAGCATACAGATTGAATAAGAATAGTAAAAGGATAAAACTCTGACATGCAATTTTCCTGATTTTAAACATGCAGTATTCCCTTGTACTGGTCCCGCAATTGTCTCTTGATCTGTGTACAGGTTCCACATGATCATGGTGAAGTGTTCTGCAATTGCCATTCATCTCAAGGATGTCCATAGTTTGTTATGATCCACACTGTCAAATGCCTTTGCATAGTTCAATGACAGACAAGTAAGCATCTTTCTGGTATTCACTGCTTGCAGCCAAGGTCCCTATAACAGCAATGATATCTTTGGTTCTACATCCTCTTCTGAATCTGTAATGAACCTCTGGCATCTCTCTGGAATGTTCCAGCTATTGTTGAATGATCTTCAGTAAAATTTCACTTACATATGATGTTACCGATATTATTCTATTGATTGAGCATTCTGTTGGGTCACCTTTCTTTGAAAGTACTACCAATATGTACCTCTTCCAGTCAGTTGGCAAGTCTTCCAAATTTGGTGGTATAGATTAAAGAGTACTTCCAATGCTTTGTCAGCATGTTGAAACATTTTGATGGAATAACTCTAAATCTTTGCACACTTCTTTATCATATTTGACTTTCTTCTCAAACTGCCCTTTGAAATTTTTATTCCGCTCTTTCACTACTTGTCTCTCAGTTTGTCATACTATGGTGGCTTGTGTATTACTGTGATCCTGCAAGCTATGTAACTGGTATATCAAATGCTAGCATGTTCACTCAAAATGAACAGGTTTCAGTAGATCTTCCAGACTAAGAACAGACAACAATGAAGAACTCAGATCCCACTTCAAAGGAAGGTGCCACTGAAAATCTTAGGCATATCTTTGAAGCAATGTCAAATACTGAAGGCCTAAAGAATGGAAACAGAATATTGTCAGAGATAATGTCAGAGTATGGGCTCCTCAGGTCCAAGGGGGAGCTGATTTCTCAGAGTGGAGTAGATCATGGTGATATGAGTCAGGTACCACCTGTGACAGTGGAGCCCTTGGGCTCTTGGGATCTTCATTTGCTCAAGAAAAGGAAAACAGCTGCAAAAATCTGCTAATGATCAGAAATTAGAATGAGCAAAGTATGAATCTAAAAGAAATGGAAGTAGTCAGCAATGAAATCTAATGCATAAAGATCGCTATTCTAGGCAATCGTGAACTGAAATGGACTGGTGTTGGTCATTTTGAATCTGAAAATTATATGATTTAATATGCTGGGAACAACACAATCAAGAGAAATGTCATGGCATTCATTGTCAAAAAGAACACTGCAAAATTCATCATAAGGTACAATGCTATTTGTGAGAGGATCATAACTACCACCTTCAAGGAAGTCCAATCAATACTCCTATTATTAAAATGTATGCACCAGCCACAAAAACTAGGGATGAACACATTGAAAACTTCTACCAAAGACTTCAGTTGGAAAATAATCAAAGCTGTAATCAATATACATTGGTAATTATTAGCTATTGGAATGCAAAAGTTGGAAACAAAGAGAAAGGAACAGGAGCTGGAAATTCTGTCCCTTCTTGATAGAAACTAATCTGAAGATCATATGATAGAATTTTGCAAAATCAAGGACTTATTTATGAACAAAAATAGCTTTTTTAAAAAACAACTTTTTCTTAATTTGCAAAGTTTCATTTATGAACAAAAATCGGATTTAAAAAAAATAAATAACTTTTTTTAAACAGCACAAAAGGTGACTATATACATGGACTTCTCCAGATGGACTACACAGAAATCAAATTAACTACATCTGTGGGAAGAGATGCTCGAGAAACTCAATATCAGCAGCAAAACCCAGACCATACACCAACTGTTGAACAGACCATCAATTACATATATCTAAGTGCAGGATACAGCTAGGGAAATTTGAAACAAATCCAAGAGAGTCAAAATACAACTTTGATTCTCTCCCAGCTGAATTTTGAGAAGAATTCAAGAAAAGATACTGCTTTGACCACTAATGACAAGAAGACCTGATGAGCCGTGAGAGGACATCAATGCCATCATTAATGAAAAAAGCAAAAGGTCATTACCAAAAAAAGGAAAGAAAGAAAATATCAAAATGAATATCAGAAGGGACTGGAATTTGCTCTTAATCTTAGAGTAGTTAAAGTAAATGGAAGAAAAGATAAAGCCAAAGAGTTGAATAGATAGCTTAAGAAGACAAAGCCAAACATTATAATGAAATGTTCAAAGATCTAGAATTAGAAAATCAAAAGAGGAGAGGAAGCTCAGCATATTGGAAACTGAAAGAACTAAGAAAAAATTCAAGCTTGAAGTTGCAGTCAAAGATTTGATGGGCACAATATAGAATGAGGCAGGAAGCATCGAGAGTCATGGCACCAAAAAGAAGTTAATCAACATTCCACCATTTCAAGGGGTTGAATATGAGCCAGAACCCATGGTGCTGAAAGAAGTTCAAGTGACAATGACACATAACCAAAACCACGGCTCCAGAGTTTGAAGAAATACCAATGGACATGTTTCAACAACCTGATGAAGCGCTGGAAGCACCCTCATCTATGCCAGAAAATTTGGAAGACAACTACTTGGCTACCTTACAGAAGGGATGTATGTGGCCATTGTGAAATATGTGACCCACCACAATGCTCGGACTACAGAACAATATCATTGATAACACACATAAGTAAAATTTGCTGAAGATCATCAAACAATTACTGTAGCATAACATTGACATAGGACTGCCAAAAGCTCAGGCTAGATTCAGAGAAGGACATGGAACAATAGATATCATTGCTGATGTTAGATTTATTTTGACTGAAAGCAGAGAATAGCAGAAATATGCTTACCTGTGTTTTAGAACTATGAAAAGCCATTTGACTATGTAGAATATAATAAATTATAGATAACTTTGAGAAGAATGGAAATGCCAAAACATTTCACCGTGTTGATGAGGAACTTCTACATTGATTAAGAGGCGTTTGTTCTAACAGAAAAAGGGCATACTGCATGTTTAAAATCAAGAAAGGTGTGGGTCAGGGTTGTATCCTCAAACCATACTTGTTCAATCTGTATGCCTACCAAAAGGTAACATCATGATAAATGGAGAAAAGTTTAAAGTTGTCAAGCATTTTGTTTTCCTTGGATCCATAATCAATGATCATGGAAGCAGCAATCAAGAGACCAAAAGATGCTTTGTATTGGGTAAATCTTCCTGGATTATCTTATTTTTCTTCAGTTTCGACCTGGACATATGAGCAGTTGATGGTGTGTTCTACATGGTCAATTCCCATAGATTTAAATGGATTTCTGTGTATTCCATCTGGAAAAATCTACATATAGTATTACCTTTTATATTGTTTAAAAAAGATTTTTGCTATGAACAAATCATTGGTCTAGCACAAAGACCCTATTTTCTGACTACTGTTGTTTTCCTATTTATTTCCAACCTTTGCACCCCATTGCCAATAATTATCAATGCATCTTGATGGCATGTTTGATCAATTTCCAACTGAAGATGTTGACAGGATTCTTCAATTTGTTCATCACTAGCTTTAGTGGTTGGTGCATACATTTAAGTAATTGTTGTATTGATTTGATTTCTTTTTATGTGAATGGATATTACCTGATCATAGACAGCAGTGCACTTCAAGATGGATCATGAAATGTCATTTTTGACGATGACTGCAACAGCATTCCTCTTGATTGTCTCATTCCTGGGATAGAAAACCATATTATTTTCTGATTCAAAATGGCTATTTCAGCTCAATAATACCTAAAATATCACATTTTATGCATTCCATTTCATTTAATGCCATCCAATTTTCCTAGATTCATACTTTGTATATTCGAAGTTTCAGCTATTAACTGATAGTTGCAACTTATTTTCTTTGGGAGTCATAATCCATCAGCAAATGAAGGTGCTGAACGCTTTCTTTCCAAGGGTTTTTACTCCATCCGAATCATTATGGTCAACTCTATTTTGAGAAGACAGCTCTTTCTCAGTCTTCTTTTGAGTGCGTTTCAACCTTAGGAGCCATCTTCTGGCTCTATCGCTGACATTTTTCTGCTTTTATTCATTGGGTTTTCCCATAACTGGCAATGTTTTGAGGTTTTCCATAGCGAATGGTTAATTCCTCCTAAATGGACCATGTTTTCCTTAGTCTGGAAACTTGCTGAGATCTGTGTACTTTGAGTAAACTTGCGAGTGTCTGAAGTACGAGTGACACAGCTTTCATCATCACAGCAACAAACCAGCCACCATAGTATAGCAAACTGACCCACAATGATAGAAATAGACAGGATAAGTGCTCAGTAAACATTAATGGCTTTACACTTCTGCCAAGGATATTAATTTTTTATTACTTTTGTGTGCCTTTATAGCAATCATCTATAATATTGTAATTTATTTTTATAAATGCAAATAATTTAATAAATATTGGGTGTTCTTTATATTTTAAAATTACAACACAAAAATGAAATATAAACGTTATTATAATTCAATGGTTGACAGGTGTTTTTCTTCTTTCTCTCATGCTGGAAATTATAGAAAATATATTTCTTTTGCTTAGTTTGAATATGTTTTCCTTTTACAATATCAGCTTAAAATTTTTAACAAAAGTTTTCCAGTTTTCCTATAAATAAATCATGATTGAATCCAAAAGCTGCATTCTTTGTTTTTTCCAAAAGCAACCTAGCAGCAAAAATCTCTAAAAATGTGTACTATCTTCACTGCTCTTTCATCAACATCAACATCCAAAACATATAATCAGTATCCAAAAAACAATGAGATGTTATATGCTTTATTTATTAAGAAAGAGGCAATTACCACAATAGATTGGGGACTAGGAGTTTTTTGTTGCATTGAGATTTGGGCTGAAGCCTCAAAGAAAATTAAGTAGAGAAATATGGCACTTATATTAAAAATAAAATATACTTTTCTAGGCAAGACTTCAGAAGATAGCCTCAATTTAGCAATATTTGTCCCATCTCTAAGCTAGGGATTCATGACTAAAATAAGGACAGCATAAGTATAGTGAGAGAGAACTCTTGGGTATCCTCTGCTTTACATTCTCACTCAACTTTCTATAAGCAAGAGAGAGAGTGTGTGGTAGTTACATAATTTCATGTCAACATGAAAATATGTAAAGGTGTATGGGGGTGTCTAGCCTGTCAATCGGGTCACAGTATGATGGCACTTTCATGTGGAAGAGCATCAACTGAAAACATGCCAGGCTTTGAAAGAGCAGTTCTGAAGAGACACAGATCTCCCCCCAAGGTCATTACTGATGATGAGACATGGTGCTACTCTTATGGTCCTGAAAGCAAGCATCAAACAAGCATTGGAAGATGTCATCATCACCTTGCCCCCGCAAAAAATCTTGTCAAGTAGAATCAAAGATCAAGATGATGCTCATTTGATTTTTTGATATGAAGAGGATAGTACATTTGGATTTCATTCCATTAGGTCAGACTGCTCATCAAGCTTTCTATTTTGAGGCTCTGAAAAGATTGCGTAACAGTAGGTGCCCAAAAAGGTCTGATTTGTGGCAGACAGGGGACTTGTTTTGTCATCACGATAATGCACCTGCTCACAGAGCTCTCTCGGTGTGCCAGTTTTAGCGCACACACACATACACACAAAACAGCCTGCCTCCATTGCTCCACACACCTTACTCACCTGACTTTGCTCTATCTGACTTCTTTTTGTTTCCATGAATGAAGAGGGACATGAAAGGACAGGTGAAGAAAAAAAAGAGGGAGGCCATCCAGACAGATGAGTTTTAAAAAATGTTTCCATGAATGGAGTTGCAGATTTGACAAAAGTGTCATGGAGTGTACTTTGAAGATGAAAGGTTGCTTTGTAAAAAAAAACCAAAACTTAAATACAGAGCTTTGAAAAATAAATCTGTTTTGGGGGGCTGCCCTCTCATAAATCTGTAACATATCAAAATGACCAGTTTAAAGAAAGTTCCTACAGTGAGAGAGAGCCATGAGAGTTTTCCCATATTGATTTTTCTAGAGATCATTCTTTAAAAAACAATTTTTTGACTTCCTGCCATTGAGTCAATTCTGATGTGTAGTGACTTTATAGGAAAGGGAAGAGCTGTCCCTGCGGATTTCTGAGCCTGTAACTCTTTAAAGGAGTGGAAACCCTTGTCTTCCTCCCCAGAGTGAACTGTGGTTTTGAACTGCTGGCCTTGCAGTGAGAAGCCAGTGTTAGCCCGTGTTGACTAGAGAAACAAATCTAGGGACACACTTACATGTGTAAGAAAGAACTTTATATTAAAGAGTAATTATATATTAAGAAAACATCCCAGTTGAGTCCAGATCAAGTCCATAAGTCCGAAATTAGCCTATAAGTCTAATGCTAGGCCATAAATCCCTCTTCAGAATCACACAGTACATGCAATAATACAAAATTCAGGAAGATTATAGGCCAGTGGGTGCAAAATCTTGTGGATCAAGTGGTTGTGGAAGTTTCTCCAAGGCTCTTGCAGGTTTCAGAGTGACTCAGTGTGTCTCAGGAACAGGAAGGTAACAACAGAGAGAGAGTGTGGCTTGCCTCCAGATACAAAGAGAGAGGCTGACTGTGGAGAGCCTGTATCTCTGTTGCCCTCTAATCAAGCTGAGGCTGGATTGACAGGCTAAACTCTGCCTACATGTTCCTACTGGAACCATATTGGCACTACAAAAATACTGTATATACTCGAGTATAAGCTGACCCGAATATCAGCCCAGGCACCTAATTTTACCACAAAAACTGCATAAAAAGATGTGCTGACATACTATATGGCCACAGTAGTTAAAACAGTGTGGTACTGGTATAACGACAGATATTCAGACCCATGGAAAAGAGCTAAAGACCCAGAAATAAAAACATCAGCATATGGGCAACTGAGCTTGGATAAGGGCCCAAAAAATACCAAATGGGAAGCAGATGCCCTCTTCAATAAATGGTGCTGGAAAAAAAATGGATATCTACCTGCAGAAAAATGAACCAAGACCCTTATCTCACTCCATGCACAAGAATAAACTCAAGGTGGATCGCAGATCTTGAGGTAAAACCGCAAACAATTAGGGCCATTAATGAGGGAATTGGGACAAACCTGAGAACCTTGGCACAGGGAATACATAGGCTATTGGAAATAGGGAAGGATACAAATACAGAGGAGTCACAAATAGACAAGCGGGATATACTGAAGATAAGTCACCTGTGAACATCGAAAGAATTCACCAAGAGAGTAAGAAGAGAGCCCACCAACTGGGAAAACATCTTTAGCAATAACACATCAGAAAAAGGCCTTATTAACTAAAATCTACAATACTTTGCAAGCTTACAATAAGAGAAAAACTAACTGTCCACTGAGAGATGGGCAAAGGACCTGAACAGAAGTTTCAGAGTCTAAAATCCGAATGGCCAATAAACATATGAGAAAATGTTCCCGATCATTAGCCATAAGAGAAACGCAAATCAAAACAACAATAAGATACCACCTAACACCTTTAAAGATAGCAAAAAAATCAGAAGGCAACAAGTGTTGGAGGGGCTGTGGTGAGATAGGAACTCTCATCCACTGCTGGTGGACCTGTAGTTATGTACAGCCATTATGGAAATCGATTTGGCAATTTCTAAGACAGATCGAATTTGAGCTACTGAGAGACCCAGCAATACTCCTACTAGGCATCTACCCAGAAGAGGCAAAAAATAAACCACGGCCAGACATCTATGCTCCAATGTTTATCATGGCACAGTTCACAATTTCAAGGAGATGGAAACAACCCAAATTTCCATGAACAAACAAATGGATTAAAACATTGTGGTACATACATACAAAGGAGTACTATGAATTGCTAAAAAGCAGTGATGAACGCATGAAGCATGTCACCGCATGGGAAGAACTGGAGGAAATTATGCTAAGTGAAGTAAGCCAAGCACAAAAGGACAAGTACAGCATGAGTCCACTGAGGTAAGTTTATTAAAAAAAAGAAAAGAAAAATGCAAAAGAGGCACAGGGAAAAGCTACTGTATACAAACACGCCAGGGATGAGTTCCAGGTAGTATGGCAGGGGCCAGACCAAATCCAGGGGTACATATGGTAGCCAGCTAAAAAGGAGAGGTAGGGAGTAAAGAGGAAAAAAAAAAGAGATGCGTGACAAGGGAATAGTGTACTGACCCACCCAAGGGGTGGGTATTGTTTGTGTCTCCACAGGAAAAGATGGACCAGACTTAAATCCAGTGTTCCAGGATGCGAATACAGCGTGCTGGCATGGAGAGGGGAGCCGGTGGAGGGGCCTGAGGACTCGGCCCTCATACCAGCTACCTGAACAACTGCTCTGCCCCCCAGAAGAATTTACTTTAGAGGATGGCACTGAAGCTGCAGCTATGGGAGAGGGCCATGTCTGATCAGAGCACATGGGAGCAAATGAATGCGGAGGAAGAGAGAGTGGAGCACATCCTGGTCCACCAGGCCTAGAGGACTATATCCCCGCTCTGAACAGCCAATGCATTGAGTGGACCATAAGGCTGATCCCACTGTGAGACATGATGTCCCTCACCGGCCCATGGCCCTACAGGGAACAACACTGGAGACTCAGTGTCAGGATTTGCCTGGTCTGACCCCACCACACCGAGGTAAAACACTAAGGGCATGCAGCAGAGCAACAGGGGGAGCAGAGCAGGGAGTTCCTGAGGGTGTGCAAAGGAGAGGCTTTGGGGCCAGAGCGTGGCACCCCATCGGACTGGACTGGAGGACACACCTGGAGGTCAAAAACAGACCTTGACCTATTTACAGGTGTTTTTTTTCTTTTTTATTAATTTTTCTTTTCTTGGTCATTGGCTTTCTTTTTTGTTGTCATTGTTGTGTTCTATTTTGCCGTTTTGCCTTGCTATGTCTTGTTTTTTGGTGCATATTATTATCTCTGCAGATCTATCTAGATAAAATAAGCTAGATGAACAATCTGGTGGAGAAAACAATGGGACCGATGGTTCTGCGGCAACATGGGAGAGGGGGAGGTGGGGGAAAGGAGGTGGTGTGGACCAACCCAGGGACAAGGGAGCAACAAGTGAATCAAAACTAGTGGCAAGGAGGGTGTGAGAAGCCTGGTAGGGATTCAGCAAGGGCAATGTAACTGAGAGAAATTACTGAAATCCAAATGAAGGCTGAGCATGATAGTGGGACCAGAGGAAAGTAAAAGGAAATAGAGGAAAGAACTTGGAGGCGAAGGGTATTTATAGAGGTCTAAATACAGGCATATACATATGTAAATATATTTATATAGGGTGGCGGGGAAATAGATCTGCGTGCATATATTTATAGGTTTAGTATTAAGGCAGCAGATGGACATTGGATCTCCACTCAAGTACTTACTCAATGCAAGAACACTTTGTTCTATTAAACTGACATTCCATGATGCACACCTTCCCGACACGATCACTGAAGACAAAGTGTGCATAAGCAAAGTCGTGAAGAAAGCTGATGGTCTCCGGTTATCAAAAGTTATAGTGTCTGGGGTCTTAAGGACTTTCAGGTAAAAATGCAGCCATCTAGCTCAGAAGCAACAAAGCCCACATGGAAGAAGCACACCAGCCATGTGACCACAAGGTGTAGAAGGGACTAGGTATCGGGCATCAAAGAACAAAAAATCATATCAGTGTGTGCCAACCTTCCCAATATGATCACTGAAGACAAATGTGTGCTTAAGCAAATGTAGTGAAGAAAGCTGATGGTGCCCCACTATCAAAGATATAGAGCCTGGGGTCTTAAAGATTTGAAGATAAATAAACAGCCATCTAGCTCAGAAACAACAAAGCCCACATAAAAGAAGCACACCAGCCTCTGTGACCATGAGGTGTCGAGAGGATCAGATTATAGGCATCAAAGAACAAAAAATCATATCATTGTAAATGAGGGGGAGTGAAGAGTGGAGACCCAAAGTACATCTGTAGACAACTGGACACTCCATTACTGAAGAGTTGCAGGGAGGAGATGAGCCAGTCAGGGTGCAGGGTAGCAGCGATGAAACATACAACTTTCCTCTAGTTCTTAAATGCTTCCTGCCTTCCATTATCATGATCCCAATTCTACCTTACAAATCAGGCTAGACCAGAGGATGTACACTGGTACAGATAGGAACTGGAAACAGGGAATCCAGGACAGATGATCCCTTCAGGACCAGTGCTGAGAGTGGCAATACCGGGAGGGTGCAGGGAAGGTGGGGTAGAAAGGGAGAACCGTTTACAAGGATCTACATATAACCTCCTCCCTGTGGGATGGACAGCTGAAAAGTGGGTGAAGGAAGATGTTGGACAGTGTATGCTATGAGAAAATAATAATAATTTATAAATTATCAAGGGCTCATGAGGGAGTGGGGAGCAGGAAGGAAGGGGGGGAATGAGGAGCTGATATCAAGGGCTCAAGTAGAAAGCAAATGTTTTGAAAATAATGAAGGCAGCAAATGTACAAATGTGCTTGACACAATGGATGGATGTATGGATTGTGATAAGAGTGTATGAGCCCCAAATAAAATGATTAAAAATAAATAAATAAATAAAAATAAGGAAAGCAGTAAAAAAAGATATATGTTCTGAAAAACTTGTCTTATACACGAGTATATAAGGTAATGATCACCAAGCCCACCTCATAACCACTAAGGTAGCAGGGCTCTGCTTGAAACCATTAAGTCCTCAGACATAAAGACTTCCGTTCATTTTAATAGCGATGACTAGCTCCCTTGATTATATGAATTTCTGTATCTTCTCTGTTTACTGGTTCTAATGTACCTGGCTTCAACCTCGTACTTGGAATAAATTTCTATTTCCATAGACACAATTGTTTTTAAAAGGTATTTATTGTTAAAAGGACTCAATAAATGCTTCATGGCAAGCAGCAGGCTTTAGCACTCACAAACTTCACCCATGCTGAGTACATCCTCCCCTTTCCTTTATTTGTTGCTTCAGTTATATATTTTAAGCCATGTGAATTCTGCTGAAGCCCCCTACCCTAGCAGTGGCGGCATAGTGGGTTCAGTGTGGGGTTGCTCAGATGGTCAGAGACTCAGCTCCACAGGAGAAAGAAAGATTCACAGGCACAGGCACCTCAGGGGACACTTCTAGTCCTCGGTAAGCGCTGCTCAGAGAACAAATCACTCAATAGCAGTGGGTTTGTTTTTCTTCCCAGAATTGGTTATGAGTTGGGCTGCAATCCACAAGTCCAGCCATTTGAAACCACAAGCAGCTTTTTGTGAGAAAGACTAGGCTTTCTACTCCTGTAAACATTTATGGCATCCAAAACCCCTAGCATTGGCTCAATGGCAGCCGTATAGTGTTATCGAGTATATATTTTCTAAATTACAGGCATATAGTTAACAGATAACATGGGCATTTGACAACACGTTTGTACGTAGAGTGTCTCCATAGTAGGGGCTTTCAGCGGCTAATTCCTAGTCCCTCTGTTCTTGGTCTAGACACTCTGCTGAAACCTTTTCATTTTGAGTGATGCTGCTGGTATTTGAAATCCCTGTGATATAGCTTCCAGCCTACAGCAATATACAAGCACTACAATATGACAAGGTAACAGACAAATACTTTGAAAATGGTGTTAGGAAAGACCAGTCCCAGGAGCAGGACATCATGCTTGGTAAAGTGCAAATTCAATGCCATTGAGTGGTTGTTGACTCGCAGCAACAGGGTAGAATGGCCCTTATTGCTTTCAGACTCTGTAACTGTTAATAGGAGTACAAAGCTGGTGGCTTTGAACTGCTGACCTTGGAGATGGCAGAAGAAGACCCTCCACAAGATAGATTGACACAGTGACTACAACAATGAGTTCAAGCATGAGACCAATTGTAAGAATGGCGCAGGATTAGGCAGTGTTTCACTGTTGTCCATAGGCTCACTGTGAGTTGAAATCGACTGGGCAGCACTAACAACAGCAATGTAGTGGAGGTATGTAGTATGTATATTGTAGGATATATTTGAATGACATTGATAAGGTTCACCTCTAATTTGCTCTTTTGTCTTGCACAGCTCTTTAAGAGCTGAGACTTATAAAATTTCCTTAGGCATTTTAACCAGGATAAAGACCCTTTCTTAAGGGTCTTAATTTTTCTTTAGAAAAAACTCAGTCAATCTTAAAGTTCTGTGGATTTTTTCCCCTTAGTACCTTTTGTATCATTTCTCCCCCCTTTCTTCATCACTGCGTCTTTAGTTCCAACTTCATTATCTCTTTTGAAAAGATAATATCTAACATATTTTCCCACCTTCACTGTCATATATCTTTATGTTTGTAGATTCACTACTAACAACAACAAAAGTCATTCAACATTCAACTTGCCGAACGTCTTTTGGCCTTTAAACATACCCCACAGTCCACAGAGCATTTCTCGTACTTAATTCCTTAGATATAAACTCCTTGCAAGTCAAAATCAAGTGTTCTTCTTTTGGAGAGAGAAACTCAATTTGCAGCTTATAGTATATCGGGCAAACAATGAATATTTGTTTAACTTGCACATTAATGAACCATGATAGCATAGAAGGGATATTTAGAAGGCTGATTCTAATTTTAAAGCAGCTCTAATGGCATAGGAGTTAAGTACTCACTACGAACTGGAAAGTGGTGGCTTGAACCCACGGATTGCCTCAGAGAGGATAGGTGTGGTGCAAAGATTTTCTGTAAAGATCACAACCTTTGAAACTTTACATAGGGTTGCTATGGGTTAGAACTGACTCAATGACATTGAATTTGGTTGTTTGTGTTTATTTGTTTGCTGTGTCTGGTGGGAAACTAGATGTCTCAAGTCCCCTTCTATTTCACATTGCTTAACCTATTCAGAATGAATACCATGCTCCATGAGTGAAAAGACACAATACAACTGTTTAATAATTGTGTTTTATAATTTACAACTAGATATAATTGACTGTAAAATTTTAAAAAGATCTCGGTGTATTTTGAGTTAAAAAAAAGACAAACACACTCTATTATAAATGTAACTAAATGGAAGCAAAGGGGAGAGGAGAAAAATGGGATTTTATGTTGTCCTTTTTATTTCTGTCAGCTAAGTGCGATTTTAAACATCCTGGAGCTATTCTTGCAGTTTCAAAGTACTCTCTTATGCTTATCCTTAGTTATTTCTCTTTCCTTCCATCTGTTGTCCATGTGTTCTGTGAATCCTTTGGAGCGATACTGGTGAACCGGGGATGTATCCTCAGGTACTTCTTCGTTTTCGTACTCATTAAACAGTTCCTTCCTCTGTGTGCATTATAATTTTCTTGAGACATGCTTTCTCTATGTATCTCAGACCATGATGTCATGCATGATCTCTTATTTGAAAGAAAAGTTATACAATCCACTAGGCTAGAGTTTTTCTTTTGCTTTCTTTTTATGCCCCCTGTCCCTGTTCCTATTGTTTCCATTTGTTCTTATTGTTTTGGGGTTTTGCTGGTGCTGCTGTTGTTTCTGGTCAGAGATCTGCTAATGTTTTACTCACTAAAATAGCTGAAAAAAATGTTTTGTATGATTATAATTCCAGATTTCCTATTACATTTTTACATATATTCTTATCAATATTTAATGCACTGTAGTCTAGTTTCCAAATATTTATATTCTACAATCCTTTCTGGTCTTTGTCTTGCTTGTCTCACAGTTCTAAATAGGAATTGTTGGTTTATTATTTGTTTCCCTCGCTAGGAAAGAAAGTCGATTTCCTAATCAATCTTAAATCAATCATGAATTGCAAAAATTAACATTACATTATAATATCTGGCAGCAGTTTTTGCAGGTTACATCTAGTTCATGGGTTTTATTTAGCTGATATCACAACGTAATAAAAAATATATAAACTATATGTGAAAAAGTCAATGTTTAATGGCTAACCAGCTGTATTAATTTCCTAGAGCAACTGTAACAATTTACACAAACAGATTTACACAAACTGGGTTGTTTAAAGCAACAGCCTGAAATCAAAGTGTCAGCAGTCACTGTCTCTCTGAAGGGAAGAGAAACAATCCTTCCAAGATTTAGGGCTACGAGAGTTCCTTGGTTTGGGGACAGTCCATCCAGTCTCTCCTTCCGTCTTCATGTGGTCTTCTTCTTTTGTCTTTGTGCTGCAGATCTTGCTCTCCTTTCTTTAATAAAGACACCAGTTATTGAATCGACAGTCCAGCTCTATTCACGATGAGCTCATCTTAAGATCTTTAACTTAGTTACACCTGCAACACTGTTATATAGAACAAGCTTACATTCTGGGGTTCTTGAGGCACTACTGTTCAACTTAATATTGGGCCCCTATTTTTTTTAACCTGGAATATTGTTTTTAAATGAACAAAATTATAACATTTTGATGTCTAAGGTTTAAAATGCTTTCAAAAAATAGGAGAAATTGGAGTGCAGGAATTAATGTTTATATGAAAACTCTGGGGGGATTTTTTGACTCATTCAACTGGCCATTGAGGCCTTAATGGTATATAGGTTCTTTTGGAAGTTTGGTAGAATGCAGAAAGTGTTATCTTGATCTGACTAAAAATACCTGAAGTACTAAGGAAATTAGTCTGATCATTGACTTGAATTGACTAAGACTAACATGAATTATTAAAGATGAAATGTGCTAGCAGGCAAAGAAAAGGCAAAGAAAAAACTTGCAATAATAATAACGTTCACTTATAAAAAGGTACCATTTTTGCACCTCTAAATTTATAGACTGAAAAACTGATATGTGCCTTTCTCTTCACAATACACGTATAAACTCTACATATTATCTATGTACACACATATGTTATGTAGATGAATATATATATATGTTTTCTTAGATTTTTAAATATTGAAACATACATTCAGACAAGAAAACAAATCAAAATTAATTTCACGTAGTGAATGAATATTTTAACTAGCAACCACATCTGAATATTGACATTCTAAGCACTTTTGAAAGCTTCCATCTGTTCTCTACAAGTCACCAGCTATCTATTCTCACTCCCTGTTCTATAGCCACTGTTCTGACTCCTAGCACCAAAGATTGGTTTTACCCATTTTTGAAATGCGTAAGGTTGCTGCATCAATGAAGGCCAAATAACGACATATAAACTAGGCAAGTTAGTTTATCAGAACTCGTTTGTAGCAAACAATTGCTTACCAAGTACTGGACAACTAAAAAACAACAAACTGCAAACAAAACACTAAGTTATAATAGTAGCTACTTAAGGAAATAGCATCTATTCCAAACTTAGGGAAAGGAGCAGAGAACTGGAATGGGCTATTAGCAGTTCTCCACTTTGGTCACAACCCCTTTGGGGGTTGAACGACCCTTTCACAGGGCTCGTCCGATTCATAACAGTAGCAAAATTACAGTGATGAAGTATCAATGAAAATAATTTTATGGCTGGGGGTCACCACAGCATGAGGAACTGTATGAAAGGGTCGCTGCATTAGGAAGGTTGAGGTCCACTGGGCTAAATACTAAGTGCTTTTCTTCCCAAAGTTTAGTGCCTTGGGGGTCTTCACTGAAAACCCCAGATGCTTTCTTTGACCCTCTCCTACTTTGTGGGTTGATTATTGTTAGGTAATCACTCACAGCAGACTGAGTTGGTTCCTACTTACAGTGACTCAACTCTATTCGATCCTGAAAAATCGTTCCAATTGTTATATTTGAGACCATTGTTGCTGCAACAGTGTCAATCCATCTGGGAGTAGGCTACCTCTTTTTAGCTGATCCTGTGTTTTACCAACCTGTTGAAATAACGGAATGTTGCTGTGGGAGTCTGCACGTCCCTCAGCCCATGGCCTGCGCCATCTGCTGTCCTTAAGCTTCCCATTCCCGGATGTTCCCTGGCCTATTGTCCTGCCTGAGTTTGGCCTTTGTGATGATTGGTGCTCGGTGGCAGGCAGCCGCCATGCTCATTGGACACCTCCGCCAGGCATCCAAGTGCACCCCATTTGCATGCGGACCTGTTTGAGGACTGATGCCTGCCATTTCTTCCATATTTGGTAGCTGCGTGATTATTGGATACTACCTGTTACACTTTATTAGCATATGATGTAATGTTACTCGCCCACCATTAGGTATTTAGGCCTCTGCCTTCTGCTCAATAAACGAGGCTTGATCAGACTCCTGTCTTGCCTCCATTTCTCGCGTCTCTTGCCCCTCTTCATTCCCAGTCCCTTTTTCAGGTATCCACGTTGTTTAATGACCCGCGGGATGGGTCATGTTGCCAGTTTGCACAAACTTACATATTTTATTATAATGTGAAAGAAATCCTGATAAACCTGCACGTTTTATTGTAGTACTTGTTCTTTGCCTTCTTAAGCCACCTTTTGAAATTTTATGTTTTCTTCCACATGTTTTAGTTGGTCTATGGCCAAGAGCAAGTTTCAGAGTCTCTTATGACATCTATTCCCCCCTTTCTTTTTTTTTCCTGTCTCTTTAATCACCTTATGCCTTTTTCGTATGTGATGTTCTTGATGTCATTCTATAGCTCCTCTAGGCTCTGGTCTTTTGTATTCAATACACCAGATCTACTCTTAAAATGCTTCCTACATTCATATGGAACATACTCAAGATTATGATTAAACTCTTGTGACTTGTTTTAATATTTTTTCAGCCTCAAGTTGAACTTACATATGAACAGTGTGATAGATAGGTTTATTTTGCCAACCTGGCCAATGAACACATGCATGTGGGATTAATTGAAGGGTGGAGAGATAAATTTCTTGGTGAGCTTTGCCTTTCCAGTGTGCAGCTGCCTTAGCTTGTTCTCTGCCTCAATTTGCAAGCTACACTACCTGTGGGACCCCTAACTCATGGACTGTGTTGCTGTAGTTCGCAGTTCCTTCAAGATCTGCTTTGCCATGCTACTGGAGTATTCATCGCTTGAGCTGGGGACTGTCAGACTCTGTCATCTGGCTGACTGTTGGTGACCTGCCTTGCTGTTTGCTGCCTGTGGCCGGATTGCCCGAATTGCTGTATAGAGGACTCAGCTGTCTGCATCCTTGGCTTGCACCTGGTGCCCCTCAAGACTTGAAGGACTGCCAGTGTATTAGCTGTCTCATGGAAGTGAGTTGCACTGAGCCATTTGTACTGCTCTGTAGATTAATTATCTGTTATTTATGATGTTATCTATCAATATAAATATATAAAATCATGAGAGTCCTGGTTTTGTTTCTCTAGAGAAACATGTCTAACATAAGCAATTTCCAGGCAGAAATTTTATAGGATTAGATCTCCCATCTGGTCTCCCACTGAGTCTGAAGTTAGTTTGAACAATCAACCTTTCAATGTTTAACCATTGTGCAACCTGATTTATTACTTAAGGCTTATTATTGATGCCTGTATACACAAAGACGACCTGTATATATGTTTTTATTGCTGTTGCTTCAAGATAATATAAGCTATTGCAATTACTATAACATCCTTTAATCTTGTTTTATGTCTTAGTGATATCATTTATTTTAATCAAGCTGTGAAATCCTCACTCTCATTTGGTTTTATTTTTCCTATCACCAAAATTGGTGCCATGGGGACCTAGTGGTTATACATTGGGCTGTTATCCCCAAGGTCTGAAGTTCAAAACAATCAGTTGATCTGGAGAAATACAGTGCTTTCCACTCCTTTAAACACCTACAGATTTGGAAACTCACAAGGGCAGTTCTACCCTGCCCTGCAGGCTCACTGTGAGTTGGCATCAACTCGATGGCAGTGATCACCAAAAATAAGTGTCACCAAAAATAAGTGTCTACTAGTTGGAAAATGAATGGTCATCCTAGTAACCACTAATGAACATCCATTTTTTATGTATTTTTATAGAAAGTGATAAGATAAGTATATATGGGGTTTAGTGTTTGTGTGAGTGAGTGAGTGAGTGAGTGAGTGAGTGAGTGAGTGAGTGAGTATGTGTGTGCGTGTGTGTTATTGGCTTATTTCATTCAACATGATGGTCTCGTTCATGCTCCAAGATACTTCAGAACCTATTTTTAATTGCTGAGTAGTATTCCACTGCATGTATATATCACAATTTATTATTTTTTCATCTGTCAATGTGCTATTAGGTGTCCCCATCTTTTTGATATCATAGATAACGCTGTAATGAACAGAACTATGGGTATGTCTGTGTGTGTCACTTCCAGTAGATCCTGATAGTATGTACCTAAGAGTGGAATTGCTGGGTCATGTGGCAGCTCAATCCCTAGAATTTTGAGAAATGCTAGACTGCTTTCCATGATGACTTCACCATTTTACACTCCAATCATTAATGGATGAGGATTTCATTTTCTCTACATCTCTCTAACATTTGCTATTTTCCATTTGTTTGTTTGATCTTAGCCATCCCATTGAGAGTAAAATAGCAACTCATTGTGGCTTTGGTTAGCATTTTTCTGATGGTTGATGAAATTGAACATTTTTTTCATGTGTCTCTTGGACATATGAGTATTCTGTTCGATGCAGTGTCTGTTAATATCTTTTGTCCATTACTTTAATTAGGCTGCTTATCTTTTTGTCGTTAAGTTGCAGACGTTTTCTATATGTTTGAGATATTAGATATTCATTGATTATAGCATTCCTAAAGTTTTTTGATGAGCATATTTAACTTTCATACTCTCCCAGTAATCTATTTTGTTTGTTGTTATTCATGCATTAATGGTAGTTGTCTATCATTGCAAAAAATGAAACCCCAAAACTTTGTTCCTATACTTTCTTCTGTGAACTTTATGGTTTTAGAGTTAATACTTATATCCTTTATTCCTTTAAGTTAGTTTTCATGTTTGAATCTTCTTGTATTTTTCTGCATGTGGAAATCTAATTTTGCCAGCACCATCTAATGAGGAGATTGTACTTTCCTCATTAAATCAATGTGGCTTCCTTGTGGAAAATAAATTCACCATGGATGCTTTGATTAATTTTGTGGGTTTTCAATTTTATCCTATTGGTCTGTCTATCATTAAATATTCCAGTTGTTTTTGATAGTGTGTTTATTGTTATACTGTCATTGCCTTTGATTATATTTTAGACAATATATTTGACAACTTATTCTAAAACTTGGGATTAAGTTGTATCCATCTAGGGCAAATTATCATTTGAATTGACCTAATTGGCTTGTAAAATAGTAGCCTAGATTTCTCTAAATCTAATTCTGCTTAGATATTCTGAAGCTCTCCACTGGAAAGATTCATTCAAGAAATATATATTGAGTCAAAACTTTTGTAATACATTGAACATATTATAAAATAAATCATCATTTTTATACTTATAAATGTGAAAGGTAAGTAGGTTAATATTTAAACAAATGAGTCATTTTAAATTGGCATATGACTACAATGAAAATTTCTCCAGTTTATTTTAAATCTCTTTTCAAGGCTATGTATACTTTATCTGAGATCGATAACCTTTATTGGGATAACATGGCCAATGAACACATGTGGGATTAATTGAAGGGTGGAGATATAAATGGCTCAGCAAGCCTCCCCTCTCTTGTCTCTTGCTCTTTGATGATCAGACCAGTGTGCCACTGCCTTGCTTGTTCTGTGCCTCAATTTGCAAGCTACAGTACGTGTGGGACACTTAACCTGTGGACTGTGTCACTGTAATTTGAGGTTCCTTCAAGACCTGCTTCACCACACCATTAGAATTTACATCTCTTGAGCTGGGGACTGTCAGACCCTGTCATCTGGCTGACTGTTGTTGACCCACCTGCCTTGCTGTTTGCTGCCTGTGCCCGAATAGCCTGAATTGCTCTACAGAGGACTACCCGGTGGCCCTTATGACTTGAAGGACTTCCAGTGTCTCACAACTGTCTCATGGGAGTGAGTTGCACTGAGCCATTTGTACTGCTTTATAGATTAACTGTTTATTTCTTATGTTATATATCTATCTATATAAATATATTTATATAATTATTAGCGTTCTGGTTTTGTTTCTCTAGAGAATCCTGTCTAACATATTATCCAACAGTGTTATTATATTTTGCAGACAATAGAGAAATAATATTGTTTCTGCATTTCCTTAGCCAGTTTTCAAGCATTTGTCAATGTTGATGTTAACTGATTTAAAAATTATATTGTTCCTAAAGTATGCATATTTGATATATTTTACAAATTCAGTTTTACGGCTAATATTGCTACCAAAAAAGGAATTCCTATCTTAAGCATCACTCTGCTTCTTTGCTGCCAACAGAGCTACAGTTTTATTTAGTTGATTGTCTTCACATCTATTCAGCAAAGATAATCCCCCCTCCATCAAAAGGAACAACATAGACGACACTTGTTATTGTGTGTTCATTGTATTTGCAGTGGGAGATTTTTCAGAAAGGTTTTACATCCACACAAGCAGGTGTTAAATGAGATTGTTTTGTTATTGGGCTATTATCTCTGTGGTTTGTACTATTGTTAGCTGCCATCAAGTTGGTGCTTGCCTCATGACTACCCAATGTGTTTCAAGTAGAACTTTCCCATAGAGATTTCATAGCTCTAATCCATATAACAGTCGTTTGAAAGGACCTCTTCCACAGGAACTCTTTCCATAAGTAGGACCGCAGTTGTAAAAAGCTCTACGGAGCAGCTCTACTCTAAAACGTGTTGGATAGCCATGAGTCAATGGCCAATTCAAGAAGAGCTCACCAGAAAAGCAGAACAATTATCATTGTCATTATATATGATGCCTGGACTGAGTATATCTTTCAGTGATGAAATTAATGAAATTCAGTGGATGAGAAAGAGAGTAATGAAAATATTGAGTAAATGAAAAATCTTAGAAGAGTTCTGATTAGATTTATCTAGAATTAAAATGAGATTCAATTTTTTCCACCTCTTAAGCTTATTATGTGAGGCAAACACATCTCATCTGGTAAAACTTCAAAATGCATATAAAAATAATTTTAATGAGAAAAACAGATTAAACTGAAGCTAATTTTTCCCATATTCCAATAAGTAATTTTTCACAAACTTGGTTTTACCTCAAGTATTAAACAATACATTATACAACCTGTTCAAAGTGCATCAAATAAGTGATAATTTCCAAAATAGAATCTTATAGTAATAACTCAA
>NW_022107407.1:15220899-15286972 GCF_000313985.2 Echinops telfairi | reverse complement strand
TAAATGTTGACTATCAATGCCAGTACATTTCACCTGAAAAGGGAGGTAACATGATTACTAAGTCCTGTAAATATTAGACATTATGTTGGAGAACTTATATGAAATGTCTTTATCAGACTTTCTGCTTGTTGAATTCAAGGCTCGGAACTTTATCAAATGTTTTCCTGAATTCTGGAATACTTAAGCACTGTTATCATTTCTCTGGGTTAGCTTTGCATCATTTTCCTTGTTTCAAACTTAACATCACTTTCTGGCAGACTGTCATAATACCAAGTTTAGATTAGGCCTTTAAGATACATGCTCTCTTGTTATCTTTATGAAACAATTGGGATTGTTCCAAATAGATAATAAATATCTATTATTCATTAGATATTTTATGTTCTCCCTAAAAATCTTTACAAGAATTTCTTTTCTTCATTTTATAGTATCTGCATTTATCATTTTCTTGGTGTTAAGGAAAAAACAAACAACTGGTAGAAACCCATATTCAAAGAATGATGATTAGATAAACAAAAAGTGACACATTATGAAATTTAAATATAACTTGATGGTAAAAAATAAATATCCAGCTTCACAATAAACCACTGATTCACACAAAAGCATGGCTGGATCTTAATACATACTGCTAAGCAAAAGAAATCAGCCCCCATAGGCCACATAGAAGTACATATTCTTATTTGTTGAACTCTAATATCTATGTAAACGGGTTTCAGAATGGCTAGGCTTATTGCTGTGCAAAACAATTTACAGATAAAATCCAATGTTATGTCCAGTTCCTTTTGTGTTTCCTATTCTAGTATCTGATTATATATTCCTTTTACATGACCTTTTCCAGGGAAGCTATAACATGTACTCCTATATACAATGTAGTTAGATTCATTTCTCACTTTCTGCATTCCTTCCTGGAAGTCTCCAAAGATCTTAATTTTATTATTTATTTTATATTTGACAAAATTCACTTGATATTATATAATGAGCACGGCACATAATTTCTGTAAAATTCTTTACTCAAATCAATATCCTCGTTGATTCACAACGAGGATACATCAGGCACACGCAAACAACTGAAGGATATTCCATAAAATATCTGACCAGTATTATTGAAAAGTGCCAAGGTCATGGTACATAAGGGAGTAGTGAAGCTCAGATAGACTGTGAGACTGGTGACATGACAATGAAATTCAGTGTGGCATGCATTTGCTTTATTCAAGGACTGAACAATGTTAGGAGAACAGAAACAGAAACATTTCAAAGGAATAAACCTATGTAGTCAACAAATACTCATTTAATAAGTTGTTAGTGGTGTATGCTAAATTGACATCCCTGCTATTATTTTTTTAACACAGGAATGCTTTGATTTTTTTTTACGTTAATAGGAGTTGAATTTCATGCAAAAGTTAATTATGAAAACATTGATGGAATCTTAAAGGATACTGATACAGTTCTCCAACATAATGTCTAATATTTACAGGACTTAGTAATCATGTTACCTCCCTTTTCAGGTGAAATGTACTGGCATTGATAGTCAACATTTAGCACTAGCCCTCTATGTATAGAGTTCCTGCTGTTTGGGGGTCCCAGCTAGATGTGACCACTGATGATTTTGAGTGAAGGCTCAGAAACACCTTGGAAGTATCTGGGCCAGAAGTGTACTTGTTAATAAATATGTGATAAACGATCTTTCCTAATGCCATTGGTCGACTGCAAAAAGAGTACAAACAGAACAGTAGATAATGTAGGATGTAAAACAAAAATATCAGCCTCTTTTATATGATTGGTAATTGACAGTTCACTACTGATCTTAAAGGTGTAATGTACATTTGAGAGCATGTCATAAAATATTGGGAAGCCATAGACCTTAATGGATAAACTCAAACCAAGCATAATAATTTTAGTTTCTCTACTTGGAATAAACCCAACAAAATGACAAAAAGGCAATTTGCCCTTCAGGTCCAGGTTTGGAATATTCTAAAACAATTTACATCTACCAGAATTGTTTGGAAAGCCCCATTTGAACATTGACCCTTTCCAAGATCAGCCAGAGCGTCCTGACCAGTAGTGAAGCTTTTCACAGATTGGTGAAAAGTTTGACTTATACACAGATTGGCTGAGGATACACTCAGGTCTGATAAAAATTCTGTAACACACTGTCAGAAGAGGCTGCCTATTTAATCCACAAGAGTCAGGAGACACAGGGCCCTGCTCTGAGAAGGACTCAGATTGAGTCAATCTATTAAGGCAATTGAGGCAATAACTATCACAGTATTAAAAGAGGCGACAGGTTGACCCTGCTTTTTCCTAATGACATTGAGTATCTTTTCATAGGCTTGATTACTGGCCATTTGTCTACAATTTTCTGATGATATATTTGTTCAACATTTTGATGCAGTTTTCAATTGGAAACTTACAACTGTTAGATTTCTCAGGTGGGAAATACCTCGGTTCTTGGTTTGGCAGGAGAAAGCATTCCCACTGAAGCCTGGTTTGTGATCCAAGTGGGTTTTGTAAAGGACGGAAGAAGTTTCAGTGTTTACAGTCACTGAACATGGGCAACCTCCTGAGATTCCCACCACACGTGGTAGCCTGAGGCTAGAGAGACAGCAACATGACCCAGCCAGCACAAAAGAGGAGCTGAAGGGCAAAGAATAACAAAAAAAAGGGTTCTCAAAATCCAGGTATGGGAGGCCTATGGCTGCGAGGTGTCATCAAAGGTATTGGTTGACCGTCCTTGGCTGAATTAAGCCCACCTGTGCCTAGTTTGGGCCACCCTGGTATACCGCCCACCTGGCTTGGGCTTGAATGGGTGCATGCCCAGTTTGTCTTTACGGCTGGCTAGGGGCTCCCTGATTCTCTTCCAACCTCCTATACAGGGCCTTCAGGCATGCAGAGGGACAACCCCCTGTCCCTGCCTCTCCTACCTAACTGGTACAGCTAGCTGACAGGTAGGATGATTAGGGGAAAAGGGGGTGTGTTGGCTAGCCATGTCACAATAAAAAGGTTTGAAAGGAATCAAGCACACATTAGATATCCATGGGGACAGGGCAAAACTGGGCATGCTAAGACCAAAGTACCTAGGTACAGGCGAAGGTCAACCTGGGCATGCACACTAGACAAGAGCCACGTTACACCACACGTGCGCCTGAACCCAGCCACTAAGAAAAGCCCGCATGCTCAGTCACACACACCCCCTTCCGTGGGGGTCGGAGGAGAATTGGGGGGGGGGGGGCACGCCCGCTTTCAGGTGCAGGGAAGACCTCTCCTGTGTGCTCTTGGTCTGCTCTCGGTTGACAGGCGTGTGTCTCTTGGCTCCTCAGCTCCGTCTTAATGACCATTTTCCGTTGCCCTGCCAGGGGGCTCTGCCCGCTTTTGAGGGATGGCCTGTGGTGAGACTGCCACCCGAAACTGCCCTTCCCTCATAAAAAGTATGTGCATTTACACAAGTGCTTCAGCTGTGGGAATGCGTCTAGTGTTAGAAGAACCTGGGGAAACCGTCCGAGAAAGCAAACACAGCCACTGCTGTAACGGCGTGGTGGCCCGCTGACACGTTAAAAACAGAGTTATCAGGTGACTCAACAATCCTACTTTTGGGGTTCTACCCCGGACTGGAAAGCAGGGACAATAACACACATGGACACCGATCTAAACGGAAGCACGAGCCAAAGTAGCTCAAAGGCAGAACCGGCCCCAAAGCCATGAACATGCGGTAAATAAAAGGAGGCACCGCACATAACATGGAATACGACTGCCAGAAAGGAAAACAGTTCTGCCGCATGCGTTCATACCTTTCAGAATTTGATTGATACTAATAATATAACGAAGTATCAAACCTACACAGTAATATAAACATAAAAAGTCAAGAACGCTATAATAAGTATAACTATAGCTTTCTGTATTTAAGTGAGATCTTTTGATAAAAGAAAAATATAGATTAAGGGAGCTGAAAGCTGTATTCATATATACAACACTGTGCCAATAGGTAGCTGGAGGAACAAAATAGGTTTTTACAACTGATGTATATTTAACATTGAGTGTTTTATTGGTTCACATTTGCAAACAATTTACAAGAAAGCAGTTAAACTTTCCTGGTGCCTCTTTTATTGCCACTCTAAGCACTTCTGAATAGTATTGATTGACAAATTGCCTTACTTACTGTCTCTGCCTTTCTTTCCTGAATGATCAGGTATTAGTTCTCGTCTTTCCTAGGGCTTCTTATATAAAGAACCTGTTAGAGCTTTATTTTGGTTTATGGTCACTGGCAGTTCCTGTGGAAATTCTTACGGTCACCTGCACTGAGGTTATGGGCAAGTGAGTGTTCAAGGTCATAACATTGGACACTGGGCTAATCAACAGGAAGGGAGAGACAGTAAAACCTGGCTCAGTCACCTGCTTGTTAAGAATTCAAATGAGACAAAAGTTATCAGGTTGTATGTTAGGGGCACAATTCATAAATGTCTTTTATTCATGATACTTAAAGAAATATACAAGGAGGTGCATTACTGCACCTCTTAGTTTGAGTTAACAAAAGTGGGAAAATAAAATCCTCAATCAAATGGATTGAAAGAAAATGCAACATTTTGCTGTTATATACAATGTCACGACAAGTTGGAGTTGACTCAATGGTAATTGACAGTTGGCATCAAGAGCTATTTCCTAAGCGTTACTAAGTGCTTCGTTGTGTTGTATGTACGGTCAATATGATTGGGACTGGCCTGATAACACCTAACAGCAGCAAAACTGGCTACTATTTCTTGGGCCTAAATAAATTGAATTTGGCTTGTTAATAAAGGTGAGCTTGTTGTCTTGAACGATAGTCCTGGACTGCTTGTCATTATTTCAGCCAAAGAGAAAGACTAGCATGATTTGAGAAACTCTGCAGCTTATTCTGCAGGAGGCCTAGTGGTGCAGTATTTACCCACCGGGCTGCTAACTTCGAGGTCAGCAGTTTGAAACCACCAGCCGCTCTCTGGAGAACGATGAGGCTTTGAACTCTTGTAAACAGTTACAGTCTCAGAAGCCCACGGGTGCAGGCCTGCCTTGTCGGATTGTTAGGGTATGGTAACCCCTTTTCTAGGCGGATCCCTGCACTGACAGCTTCTCAAAAGGAGCGGTGCCATGAAGACAATGCAGAGAGCAAACTGGGAGGAGGAGGCTGCCCAGCAGGATTATTACACAGTAAAGTTAGGATGCACTGGGGACAGGACCCCTCAGGTCTACACCATCTAAAGGGCACAAGCAGTAAGACACCACCCAGAGCTGGCAGGCCCTTCTTCCATGACTATTAGACCTTTTGGTGGCTTTCCCTGCCTTCGTCACACGAGGTGCCTATGAATTGGAATGGACTTCCTAGCAGTGTGCTTGGTTTGGATTGGGAAGTTTATTCCACAAGCATGAAGCAGACTGCTTAAAGAATCCAGTGAAAATAAAGCTAGTTACATACCTTAAGCTAGGTGACCAAGACCCAGGTTTTGCAATGACCATAGGAAACAATGAGCAGTTTTTATAGCGATCACAGGTCACCAAACAACGTGACAAAATATCACAGTAAAGGATTGGAATCTACATTTCTCCAGGGGTGACCAAGCACCATATCCTGCAGCTGCGCTCTCCATTGTCTTTCTAAATGGAGGCTGCTTTGTGTCTTCATGGTCTCGTTTACCATATTTCTAGGTAGTAACCTTGTTTTCTGTTGGGAGCCATGGCCATTAAGGCCTTAGCCTCAGCCAAGGAGCCGAACTTGGCTGCTTCCTAGTTGTTAAGTGTTGTCTTTCATTTGCTAAACCTGTGGGGGACTGGCCCTGCCTAAATTCCTGCCTCAGCGTTCCTAGCTACATGCTCTGTAGCACGGGCAGTTGTAAAGTTGACCTTTTCACCCATTGGTTAATAATGCCAAATGCTCATTGGACTAAGATGGACTTTGCATTACGCCTAATGAACCTTAATCTGCATGCAGGACGTCTTTGAGAACTAGCGCGCGCCTTTTTACCTACAGCTGATTGGTTAACGTTCTTATGCTTCATTAATGTACATGTTGGATTGGATGTTGTGTAGCACACCTTATTAAAATATGCACCTCCCAGTTCCCCTTTATATTCCCCGAGCTTTGCCCAAATAAATGAGCTTGATCAGCGTCCTTGTGTCTTCTTTTTCTCCATCCAGGTTTGTCTTTCCCTGCAGGGCCTTGCTCGTGCGTCCCGCAGGCCGGGATGCTACAGTTTACCTGAGTTAGAACATCCCTATTAATAAATCCCTATTAATAAAGCTTAAAAGGAATTTTTACTAAGAGGGCAGGGGTGTTACATTTTGGATTTCCAACAAACTAAATATTAAATCATGTTATATTTCTAGTATTTTGATCAACAGCAGATTAACTCTCTCACCCCACCTCTATCAAGTTTTGTCAATATAATGTCTATGTTTCCAGTTTTTAGTATGCCATACTCTGTTATTTCTGAAGGAATCTTTTGAAAAATGTATGGGGTTGGTTGCTGACCAATGCTATTAGCTCATATTTCATTTGAATTAACAAAAAAACTGAAAAAAATTAAAAGAAAAACCAATACAGGTGAAGAATCTAGAATCTAAATTACTGAAAGCAAGGGATACAATGAGAAATTAATGATTATTAAACTATATGATTATTAAACAATAATGATTATTTATTGCTTTTCTTTTCATACACACACTTTTTAGCTTGACACTTGTTTGTGAGCAGGCTTTTTTATTACGGCCTTGCCAGAAGCACAGGCCCTCCCTCGTGAATCCGCTAATGAGCCAACAAATGTAACTCTTCCTCTGTCAGATGAGATATATGCAAGAGAAAAGTGAAACACAGAGGGAGACTGGAGGTGTAGCCGATGGTTGCAGGTAAACTTTAGATTCAGATTAAACCGAAACAAACAAATAAAACCACTAGACTCAAGTCAAAAGTTTCTGAATTTTCAAAAGATGAAGGGGCTGTCTATGGAGATAATTTCTCTGGCGGAGGCACATTTTCCAACAGTCTCAATTTGGAAAGGTTTCTATTGTAAAGAAAGTGTATGAGATCGTTCTGAAAAATATGACAACTTCTTTCTACTAAACTAAAACTTGCAAGTACTCTGCACAAAAGATATTTCCCCTATGCAATATAACTTTTCTACAACTTTATGAAAGAGCCCTCTGGAAGCTGCAGCTATCTAATGCTCATTTTCATTAGTGTGGCTGTAGAATACTGCTCTTGCTAAACCACCATAAAAGGTAGCATCATAACCCAACCTGAATAACTGTCTTGTTTACTTCAATTTAAATATGAAACCCCAAATGACTTAAAATAACCTTTATTTAAATGATGTTTGATAGACCTCTGAAATGTATTTGGCCTAGGTATGTGCTTGGGCAATAATCTTATTCCCCACTCCAGCACAAAGCTTTGCTTATGCAATGATCTAAAACCACTCTCTCAGTTTTAATAATTTTTGGACACCAGCTAAACGTTTTTAAAACATTTGGTACAAAGAGAAAGTCATGACCCCCATTGCCATACCAAATAACACTTGGGTGTTCAAAAAGTTTCCTCTGGCTTATCTGTGAGGAGCCCTCACATCGCAGTTAGAACCCTTCGCTGCTAACTGAAGTGTTCGTTCACCCTCTTCTCTGAGGGAGAATGGGATGGCAGTCTGCTTCTATAAATATTTGTACATACCCTATGGGGTGCTTCCGTTCTATCCTATATGCTCTCTACCACTCAGAATTGACATGATTTTAAGGGATGTGGTTTGGCTATTCTATTTTAATTACAATGAAATCAGTGGTTTACTTATATTTCATTGGTTTTACTCCAAAGTATCTAAGCCTAATATTCAGAAGGAAATTATTTTTATGAAATTGGTAAAACACTTTAAAGCTTTAATGTTGACTTAATCTGTATTATGGGTGGAATTGTGTACCCAAAGCACATATTGGAATCCTAACTTCCACACCAAGGAAAGGAATCTTGTTTGGGACCAGGAGTTTCTTTGTATGTTACTTGATAGCTTATCATCATAGAATTGGGTCACTTTAAATCTAATCATTTCTGAGTTATAGAAACATTACATCCAGTGTAAGCAATGACCAAATGGAGGTGGGGGGGGGGGATAGAAACCAGGTAAAGATCAACAAGGAATTGCAGAGCAGAAGTTAAGAAACAAAGGTCCAACCCAGAGCCAACAGAGAAAGCCTTTTCATGAATTTGAACTCTAGCCTATTAAACTTTGTGAAAATAGATTGCCATTTTCAAATCGACATAGATGTGGCATTTATGTTACAATGGCACCAAATAATTGATAGTTTGTAAATATAATGGCTTGCAGACACTTTAAATAATTAAGTAACCAATTACAAGGATCTACATATAACCTCCTCCCTGGGGATGGCAACAGAAAAGTGGGTAAAGGGAGATGTCGGACAGTGTAAGATATGACAAAATAATAATAATTTATAAATTATCAAGGGTTCATAGGGGAGGGGGGAGCGGGGAGGGAGAGGGGAAATGAGGAGTTGATCTAAAGGGCTCAAGTAGAAAGCAAATGTTTTGAGAATGATGATGGCAACAAATGTGCAAATGTGCTCGACACAATGGATATATGTATGGATTGTGATAAAAATTGTACGAGCCCCCAATAAAATGATTTAAAAAAATTAAATATATGTGGCTTAATTTTCAAAACAATGTTTTGTTTTTGAGTGAACTCTATTAGTTTTCTAATGTTTTTGCTATAATTAATTCAATCTTGTTGGCTTACAAATAAACAAAGTACACAAGAAATGTATTTTTTTTCTCAGTTTGGAGGTTAAAAGTCATGTTGACATTGCTGCACTTCTTCAGAGACTCCAGAGAGTAGAAGTCACCCCTCTTCAGGCTATGAGTGACTGCTGGCATTCCTTGCCTTATGGCCATGTCTCTTTCTGCTCTAGGTTCTCATGATTTTCCCTTTGTGTGGCTGAATTAGTTCCCTTTTTGCCTCTCTCTTATAAGAATACATGTGATTGCAATTAGGGTCCAACCATGTTGTTGTTGTTAGTTGCCATCCACTCAGTTTGTATCCAGATCGACTCCATGCACAACAAAACAAAATACTGCCCTGTCATGCACCTTCCTCACAACCCTCCTATGCTTGAGCCCATTGGTGCAGCTACTGTGTCAATCCTTCTTGTTGAGGATCTTCTTCTTTGATTGGCTTCCTCTCTACTTTACCAAGCATGATGCCCTCCAGGTACTGGTCTCTCCTGACAACATGTCCAAAGTATGTAAGGTGAAATCTTGCCATCCGTCCTGTGATAGTTAAGTTTATTGTACCAATTAGGCCTCCATCGGTGTCGGTCACAGATGTGGAGAGTTTGGCAGGCCCCTGTTGGCGAAGCACAGCATAGGCATTTGGGATTTTGGAGTAAAGTTCTGCCATCCTTTGTAGACAACTACTTCCCTATTGAAAAATAGCTGTTCTCCTGTACTGGGCCATAGTTGAGACTGAATGCCTAACTATGGGCCACCAAGTCACCATGAGGCTTGAGCTGCCCATCATGAACTGGGTATTGTCTGACCCACAGAGTCATAAAGTTGGACGTTGTGTTAGTCTGGGTTGACTAGAGAAACAAATTCATAGACACGCATATGTATATAAGAGGTTTATATACAAGAGCAATTGAATATTGAGTAAATATCCCAGCCCAGTCCAGATCAAGTCTATAAGTTCATTATTAGCCCATATGTCTGATACCAATCCATAAAGTCCCCTTCAGACTCATGAAACACATGCAATGACACTGAAAGCAGGAAGATCACAGGTCAGTTGGTTGGAAGTCTTCTGGATTCAGGGGCGTTGTAAGCTTCTCAGTGCTGGCGGGGGTCTCTTCGTGGCTTTTCTGGCTCTAAGAGGTCTGGTTGCATCAGGGTAGGTCCATGGGGCTTCTCCAGTTCCCAGGGCATGGAGTTTATCAGCATAGTGTCATGTGTCTAGTCAGTAGAGCATCTCAAAGGGAGTGAACAGAGTGAAGTCTTCAGGCTCCAAAGAGGGAAAACTAGATTTCCCAGAATTTTCAGGTGAAGGCAATGCCCAAACAGAGGCTTCATTGGCTATGACCCGATTGACAGACTAGACCCCACCCCTTCACCCATAATCCTCTCAAATTGACACCAGATTATTTAACTATCACAGATGTGCACAGCAACACTCCATCATTAAATGGAAGTGGTATATATGAGAGTGGGCCAAGGCAGGACCTGAATGTATAAGTAAGCTGCATGAAGAAGTGGCCCAAATGCCCACGGTCTCCACTCCTGTCACAGTACCTTCCTTCTCCTAGTGTTTATCCATAGCTTCCTAGGGAGTTGTTTATGATAAGTTCACTAAGGAACAGAAAATCCGTGCTTGGTTTACTGTTGGCTCTGCACGATATGCAGGTGCCACTTGTACGTGGACAGCAGCAGCACTACAGCCCCTTTCTGGGATCTGCGTGAAGGACAGTGGTGAAGGGAGATCCTCCCAATGAACAGAGAGAAATCCTCCCAATGGGCAGAAGTTCAAGCAGAGGAAATGGCCAAAGGTGAGACTGTATACTGATTCTTGAGCTGTGGCCAATGATTTGGGTGGATGGGAATTGGAAGGAACATGATTGGAAAATTGGTGACAAGGAGTTGTGTGAATAGACCTCTCTGAATGAGCAAAGAAAGTAAAGACATTCATGTCTCATATGAATGCTCACCAAAGCATTATCTCTCAAGAGAAGGATTTTAACAATCAAGTACATAAAATGGCACTCACTGTAGTGACTAATACTCTTATTTCCTCTGCCACCCCTGTCATTGCTCAATGGCCACAGGAACAAAGTAGACATGACAGGGATGGAGGTCATGCATGGGCACATCAATATGGACTTCTGCTCACCAAGGCTGATTTGACCACTGCCATTGCTGAGTGCCCCATCAGCCAGCAGCAGAAGCCACCATTGAGTCCAAGGTACAGGACCATCCCTCGGGGAGATCAATCAGTAACTTGGTGGCAGGTTGATTACATATGACCAGCAACCTGGTAGAAGATTGATTACATATGGCTATTTCCATCCTGAAGGGAGAAGCATTTCATTCTTACAGGAAAAAGACCTGTACTCTGGATATAGATTTGCCTTTTCCTTCACAAATTGCTTCTGCCAAAATTACCATTCCCGAACTTTACAGAATAATTTATCCACCAGCATGGCTTCCACACAGCATTATTTCAGAACAAGGAACTCACTTCACAGCCAAAGAAGTACAGCAATGGGCCCATGCCCATGGAATCCACTAGTTGTCCCATGTTTCCCATCATCCTGAAGCAGCTGGCGTGATAGAATGATGGAATGACCTACTAGAGACCCAATTACAGTTCCAGCTATGTGGCAACACCTTGCAGGGCTGGGGTAGTGTTCTCCAGGAGGCTGTATGTGCTCTAAACCAGCAGCCAATATATGGTGCTGTGTGTCCAAAAGCAAGGACTCATGGGTCCACAACGAAGGGGTGGAAGCCGGATTGGCACCACTCACTATTACTCGTAGTGATCCACTTGCAGCATTTTTTGCTTCCTGTCCCAGTAACCCTATGTTCTTTGGACTGGAGGTCATAGTTACAAAGGAAGGAACTCTCCCACCTGAAAACATAGCACTGATCCCACTGAACTGACAGCTAAGTATGGCCCCTAGCCATTTTGGACTTCTCATGCCTTTGGATCAACAGGTAAAGAATAAAGTCACTGTACTGATTGGTGTGATTTATCCTGATTTACATGGGGATATTGGACTGGTGCTATATAATGGGGGTAAAGAAGACTATATATGGAATCCAGGAGATCCCCTAGACCATGTCTTAGTAGTATCATGTGATTAATGTAAATGGTAAGCAACATCAATCCAAATCTGACAGGACTTATAATAACCCAGACTCTTCATGAATGAGGTCTGGGTCAACCCACCAGGTGAAGTACCACAGTGAGCTGAAGTGCTGGCAGAGAACAAAGGAAATACAAAATAGGTAGTGGAAGAAGGTAGTTCTACCTATCTGTTATGACCACATGATCAATTGCAAAACCGAGTTTATTGTTGTCAGCATTTCTTCTTTATATGTGCTTATTGATTATCTTTCCATTGTTCATGTATAATATTAGCAGATATAAATAGATTCAGTGTGTTTTCATATCTGTCTGCTAGCTATATGATGGTGGGTGTAAGCATAATTTCATTAGTGTCTGTAAATTTTATATGGCTAAAGAATTGTGTACTAGTGCTAAATTGGCAAGGGGTGGACTGTGGTAGTTAGGTTTATTGTACTAACTAGGCCTCCATAGGAACACGTGGGCAACATTTAATTAGGTTGCAGCTTCATTGGTTGGCAACAAGATACTTTCTGTGGCCAGCATCCCGCAAGGTGCTACTTCAGCTAGTTCTTTGCCTCAACTGTGTGCTGCCCACCTGTGGAGCTTGTCACCAGAGCTTGGGATTCCTTTGAGACCTGCTTCCCCATACTGCTGGTGTGTACGTTGCTAGAGCTTGAGGCTGGTGGATCAATTCACCATGCTTATATTGCCTGAGTTTGAGAATCTATCAGGGCCTGCATTGCTAAGTTCTTGGTGCTACTGACTGTTGCTTCCCAACCATGCCTGTCTTGCCTTAGGACAGACTCTGCTTTCTTGACCTTGGACTGGCAGCCCACATGAGTTGAAGGAGCTTCCATCATGGAAGGACCTTCCATTAACTGGTCTACAAAAGTGAGTTGAACTGAGCCCTCTATACGGCTGTGCAGAGTAATTAACCATTATATTCCTTCTCACCGTATAAACCTGCATATATATATATTCATAAGTGTTCTGGTTTTGTTTCTCTGCAGTGGTTCTCAACCTTCCTAATGCCGTGATCCTTTAATGTAGATCCTCATGTGGTGACCCCAAACCATAACATTATTTTCATTACTACTTCATAACTGTAATTTTGCTACTGTTATGAATCATAATGTAAATATCTAATATGCAGGATATATTTTCATTGCTGCAAATTGAACATAATTAAATCATAGAGATCAATCAAAAAATATGTAATTATATATTGTGAAATATTTATTTCTAATGACAAATAAATGAAATTTTGTCTTGAAGCATGGGGTAGCATGGGTAACAGTCTTAATATAACAACAGTAAACTACGTTGCTACATTTTGTGACAGCATGCATAAAAAGTCAATGCCATTGCAAAGGTTGATATAGCTTCTTTCTCACCAGATCAGAAATTAATGGGGCAGTCTATGTAAGAGCACAACAAAAATCATCTTCCACAACAAGTCTACTTCTGTATTTAGACTTGATCACCAACAATCTGGAAACCCCTGTTTCACAAAGATATGCTGTAGGAAATAGAAGAAGAAGGTGCAGCACAGTCTCAGACCGAGCAGGAGATGACTGCAAGCACTAAAGCGAGAATTCTGTAACTGGCATCGTAGAGAAATCAGTTCTCACTGCATCACTGTTAATAAGTTCAATGAACTCCTCTTGTGCTGTCTCAGGAACACCTTCATCTTTGACTGTGAGTGGGCTTCTGTCAAGTGCAAATGAGGCATCAGGGAGATTTGGAAAGTACGATGAAAGTTTATCTGCAAGCATGTGCAAGTATTCTTTCACAAAAATTGTCATCGTAAATCCTTTTGTCTGGTTCAAAGTCATGTTCCTCAAAGAAAGCAGATAAGGTAGGCAACATGTGAATTTTATTTTCACCCATTTTCTTTTTGTCAAAGCTGAAGTTTCATTTGGAATGATTGGATCCTGTCAGACAAATCGAGGCATGTTGCATTTTGTCCTTGCAGAGAGAAATTTAACTCATTCAAGAGGGCAAAGATGTCAACCAAGTAAGCTATTTTCTGCAGTTCACTTATATCGCTGAAAAGTGCTTCGAACTGCGATCTTGCTCTCTGATTAAAAAGCTTTTAGAGTTCATCACGAAGCTCAAAAACACGTTTTAAAACTTTGATTTTGACAACCATCTCACTTCAGTGTGAAATAGCAGAGCATTATTTGACACATCGCAAATTGTTGCACAGTTGTGAAAACAGTCAACTGTTTAAGGTGCACACCTTTACAAAATTGACAGAGCTTACGACGTTTTTCATTACTTCTTATAACTCTTGTGGCAGCGTTTTCATTGCTAATATTGCCGATGAATCATACAGTGAGTTCCGATGACTTTTGGTGACTCATTCAGTACCAAACGTTGAAATCCAGATCGACATCCTAGCATAGCTGGAGCACCATCTGTGCAAACACCACAAACCTTTTCCCAAGAGATCTTCTGTTCTTTCAGAAATGAACCAACTATGTCAAATACATCATATGCAGTAGTTGTCATTTCAAGAGGTTTTCAAAACAGAAACTCATCTTTAAAGACGCCATCAGTAATATACCTAACATAAACCAGTAACTGTTAACAGTTTGCCACGTCTTTAGATTCATCAAGCTGGATGCTAAATATTGGAAGTGGCACAGATTTAATTTCTTGGATTACCTGATCAAGAATATCAGCAGACATTATCATCTATTCTTCTGTGGACAGTGTCATTATATAAGGAAATTGCACTCAATTTCGTAACAAGTTCATCTCCGATCATAATTCGAACAATGTCTTTGGCTGCTGGCAACAGTAAATCCTCAGCAATGGTGTGAGGTTTCATAGCTCTGGCGATTCTGAGTGCCATCAAATATGAAGCTTCAATGACTGCTATGTTTTGTTTGTGGTACTTGCCACCAGTTTCAAGTCTGATTTTCTTGAGTCCATCAGCTTTGCTTCTAAAATAGTTGGTATCCTTGTTGGCAAAGCTCACATACTGGCTATCAAAATGGCATTTTAGTTTTGTTTGGCTTCACAGATTTGGCTGATAGAATTTCACAACAAATAACACATGGCTGTTTCTCAATTCCTGCTGTAATTATTGAGATAAAACCATACTGCAAAAATCCTCACTACATTTTCCTTTCTTAACGTTCTTTTCTACATGATCCATTGTCGTGGGATGGTTTGTTAATGAAAAAATATATAACAATAGCTTTAGTAATACAAAAGATGATACATGGCTTAGTTCAGTCAACACAGTTCATTAAAGTTTCCAATGATTTACCGTTCTATGTTGGTTTTTTACATACCTGTTACTATCACAAGGGGGCAGTATTCACATCAACCACAGCTAAATATAAAAAGACCAATCAGCATCCAGATTAAGTTTCAAAGGTACAGATATCTATATATATCTATAGATATATATCAGTAGTTGATAGTTTTACATTTACCCAGTAATTATAATTCATGAAGGGTCGTTTTACCTCCAATACTGCTGCTTTCAACACACTAGCTGCTTTTAACAGAGTAGCTGATTTTAACACAGCAGCTTCTTTCTACACAGCAGCTGCTCTCTACACAGTAGCTGCTCTCTACACATGTGTGATGAGTCCACATAAGTACATTATGGCACCAACCCTGTCACATACACCTGTATTTGTACTAGGTGTATGTGATGGGGTTGGGCGTGATGATGTCATCACGCGGGGTACTCATATTTGGGCATGTCTGCATGTGGGCACCCCTGGAGATGAATAGAGGAGCAGTCTCTCAGTTCCTAAGACCATCGGAAATATGTGTTTTCCTATGGTCTTAGGCGAATCCTGAAAGGGTCATTAGACACCCCCCAAAGGGGTTGCAAACCACAGGTTGCGAACTGTTGCTCTAGAGGAACCTGCCTAACACACTTACCTCTCAGTAGAATTCTGGCCACACTTCTTTCAAGACAGACTTGTTTGTCCTTTTGGCAGTCCATGGCACTTTCAATATTCGTCACCAGCACCACAATTCAAATGCACCCATTCTTTTGGCTTCCTAATTCAATACCTACCTATCTTTCATGCATATGAGACAACTGAAAATATCATGGCTTGGGTCAAGCACACCTTAGTCCTCAAACTAACATCCTTGCTTTGTGAATAACTTAGCAACACTCTAAAGAGGTCATGTACTGAAGATTAACTTAATGAATGCAATGTGTTTTTTAATCTTTTGGCTGCTACTTCCAGGGGCATTCTTCTTCATATTATCCAACTCCTCTGAATATTTGCTTTGCATAGAGATTGAGGAGTCCTGAGACCCACATTTTCTCTACTTAAACCATACTGTATAAGTATATCCTGATGCAGTCATTTTCCCCCCTGTCAAGCACAAGAACCCTGTTGATTTGTAACACAGCCCCATAATGAAACATTCACAACTAGTACTTGTAGTAATTGTCCAGTACATTACTTTATGAAACATAGAGAAAATTGGTGGGATTAAGTAGAAAAGGATAAATGGAATGAGGGAATAAGAAAGTGTTGCCTCTGTAACCCGGAGACAGGGATAAAAGTAAATAATGACCTAAAGTTCATACATGAATTTTTTTTCTTTTTTTTTTAAAACCTAATAATCTCAGTGTGGTAGTCACCTAATCTGGTGTCAATTTAAGGATTAAGAGTGGAGGGGTGGAGTCTCGGCTGTCAATCTGGAGATAGCCAATGAGACTTCTGTGGGCATGGCCTTCTCCTGAGAATTCTGGGAAATCTGGTACTTCCTCCTTGGAGGTGGAAGACACCTCTCTTTCCCTGCTACTCCCTGGGAGACATTGCAGAAGACAAGCCACATGGAGGCAACCAGACCTCGGAAGCTGGAGAAGCCACAGAGAGACCCCTGCCAGCACTGAAATGTTTCCATTGACACTGGATCCAAGAACTTTCTACCCACTGGCCTGTGATCGTCTATATTTGGCATCATTGCATGTGTTTTGTGAGTCTGAAGAGAACTTTATAGATTGATATCAGAAATATGGGCTAATATTGGACTATTGGTCTTGATTTGGACTGTGCTGGGATGTTTTCTCAATGTTCAGTTGGTCTTGTATATAAGTACCTTTCTTATACACATATGTGTGTCCATAGCTTTGTTTCTCTAGTCTAACTAGAGAACACACAGACTAACACACTCAGATACAGGAAGCTATACACTACTCCACCTACCAACCTCCTATCTGCTTTCAGGCAGGTATAACTGCTGCTCTGTTAGCTTCTTGAAGTGTATTCTAGTTATTTACAAATACTTGACATCACCCTTATCGCAGAATGTCTGGCCCATGGGTCTTAAAAATGACCTGTTTAAAAAAAAAATTTAAAGGACATGTTCCTGAAAATAGAATATTTATGGTTAAAGGAATCATTTATAGAAATCATGAGCTGAACTGCAGGCCTATGAATGAAATATAGGGAGTACAAGAAGACAAAATTGTTTCAACACCCTTGCATATGTAAAATTTATATTTTAAATATAAAGTCTGTCTTTTCCAGAGAGAAGTTTTTTAGGTAGATTTATAAATGGAGTTCTCCATATTAAAATGTATAAAAAATTCTGTTCTACCTATTTGTAGCCACAATTTAATGGATAATACTAATGGCATATTATATGCCTATGTTATAGTTTAAAAACATACCCATTTGCCCAATGAAATGTGAAATAGATTTGTACTACAATCACCTTACTCCTGTTTCTTTATAAATAAATTTCTCATGAGGGAAGAGCAAAGCTAATTGTGTTAGAAGAGATTAAATGATGAGCTTCAATAATTTCCTTGAGTTGTCATTGTAGCATATGTGTAATAGGCATGAAACAAGCCCAGAGCCGCTGCAGCGAGCAGCAATATTTGATTCTGACACAGCACCATCTGTTTGCCTTGACACTTAGAAATGATCAGTATATGTCTGCTAAAAATATCACAAGAAGATCTCTCATGTTAAATCGAGCCTACAAATTGCTCTCTGCACATGCAAACAGAAACACATACATATGCATCATGCACACATACACACTTACACACTACATTGTAGAACAGAGTGGGAAAGACACAGCAGAGACAGAGGAGGGGAGGGCATCACAGAAAGTATGCCATTTATAATAAAACTACAACTGTCAGTTTTAAGATTCAAATCTGGAGAGGGAAAGGTATCAGAGCTTAAATTTGGTAAACACCCAGCTTACAGAAAGACAGTGGAAGGTCAAAATCCATTTATGGTGTCCCCACATGGATTAAGGCTCAGATGAATTCCCCCTGAGTACAGTCCAGTAGTAGAAAGAGCTTTGCTATCAGAGAGTATTTTAAAGTTGATTAGGGCACATGTAGATAGGTTAAAATGGAACACTGTATCATTTGATCTCCCTTTCCAATCATTTTTAATGATCTTTCAGGTTCTAATATTTTCTGCTTTCTTTTAGATTGAGAGGTTTTTTTGGTTTAATTTTCCAAGGTTGTTTTTGCTTATTTGTTTATTTTTGACGATCTTCAGTATCTGATAGTTAGGATAGGGAAATCTATAGACAGTAGCTGGATTAGTATTTGTCTAGGGACATGGCAGGAGAATTTGAAGGGAAATAGGGAACTAACAATGGGAATCAAAAAGAAGAAAGTGTTCTGAAATTTTTATGGTGCTGATTATACAACTCTCCTTAATGTGAGTAAACCAGTAATTTCTATGATATGTGAACAAGATGGCATTAAAATATTTTTAAAAGAATTGATAGGCTGAAAAAAATTTCCTTGTAAGGAAAAGCAAATATCCTGATAATTAGTAGGATAGTAGGATAGTGAGATAAATATATGAATGTACAAGGCACTAATGAATGTACAAGGCAAGTGACACAGAAAAAGATTCTTTATAGATGGGCAATAATAAAAACATATTCCCTAGTACACACCAAGCTGCTTATCAATTGTACTTTCATATGAGGATGGTGGACAAGGACACTAATAATAGAATGCAAATTCAGACTATTTGTATTTGTGGCTGTGTACTTACCTAAAATGAACATGCATAAAAATGAATACTGACTGCCATTTACTGAGTGTGGACTCATCCATGCTTTTTTAAAATTAAAAATATATATTGAAATCTAGGACTACCAGGAAGATGGCACTGAGGTAGGGGTACTGCGCAGGGAGCTCTGTGGCAATTGTTGGATTTGGGGCATGGAAGACTGAGTGAGGAGTCCAGGACAGGAAATTAGACCTCATAGCACCCCAAGACTGTGCTCTGGCTTGTGGGATGACCTTCCTAGCAGCGCTGATTTGCACCATGAGCCACTGTGAGCTGTGGCCCAGGGCCCGTGCCACCTTAACCTGTACCCTTATGCCACTGGCACCCCAAGCACACCGGTATGGCCTCCCAGGCACCAGAAATCCCAACCGCAGTAGCACAGCCTTCCACCTGCAACACCTCACCTGCAACAGCAAGGATGCTCCACTGCCAGCTCCCACCCATCCCACACACTTCCCTCCCTCGAAAGCCAGCATGGCACACTCCCTGTGTGATTGACCTGCCCAGCACCACCCTTGCTGCCCATGAACACCCCATCCTTGCTGCCTGAGAGGGCCACCTGAGTTTCTCTCCAAATAGATAATCTTGGCTGTCTAGGGAGAGAGTAAAACCCCAGTGAGATAGAGATGCTGCCTGACCCTGCAATACAGTTGGCTCCAGATAGTCCACAGGATCATTCTAACTAGCCTCCCAGAGAGAAAACACAGGGCTCCTAGACTCCTGGGAAAATGGTGCTGAGATCCACCAAAATGACACGCAGACAACAACACACGTCAGCAAGCACTATAAGAAAGCAAGAAGAAAAAAAACGCAATGTCTGAGTAGGACCTGAGCCTAGTGATGTACACAGGCTAATCCACCACAGAAAGAAATCTTCAGAATGCTGCTCAGAGTGATACAGGATATGAGGGTATCAGTACAGGAAAGGAATGAAGAAATAGATAGAATAGAAGTCACATACCTAAGGGAAATAAAAGAATCACGGGATGATACAACAGAATAAAAAAATAAGGTGAGTCCTCACCAACAGGCTGGAAGAAGTGGGTAACTGTACCAATGACCTTGAAGATAGCCAAACAAACAGGGAAGTTAATCAAACAAGACAATCAATGAAACTAAAGATAAGCTAAGCACAATGAGTGATTCTATGAAGAAGAACAATATTTGAAAAATTGGGAAACCAAAATAAGACATAAAGAGGAAGTCAACAGGCCAAATAGCAAGGGAACTCCTGGAAGAATACTTTCCAAATATAATGAAAGACAACTATACAATCATCCAGGAAGCAGAGAGTACACCAAGTAGACTGAACCCCAAGAAGAATATGCCAAGACACCTAGTAGTCAAATTATCTACTTTGAGGAAAAGGAGAAAATCATAAGAGCAGCTAGGGAAAAACAGGACAGTCACTTTTGGGAGTATTCAGATATGAATATGCTCAGACGTCAGTAGAAACCACAAAGAAGAGGAGAGAATGGAGTAGCATCTTCTGAACGTTGAAGGAGAATAACTGTAACCCAAGAATCCTCTATCCTGCTGAACTATCCATTAAAATAGACATAGAGGTAACAGTTTTCCTGGACAAGGAAAAATTTAGAGAAAACATTGTAAAAAATACCAGCACTACAAAAAATTCTTTGCAATTCAATTTGGTTAGAAGACCCACATCCACTAATCATAAACATGAGACCACCAAAGAGCAAAACACTATCCAGAAGTCAACTAACTGAAAGCAATGCCCAACACAGCATTGACCCAAAAGCAAAAAGGAGGCAAAAATCAATCCCCAACACACACTGCTAAGGTAGGAGGTAGGAAAATATTAACCCAAAAGTTAGGACATAACAGCAAAGAATCCACAGATCAATCTAATAACTCCAAACCTTAGTGGTCTGAATTCACCCATTAAAAGGCAAATGCTAGTAAGCTGAATTAGGAAATAAAACCCATCAATCTGGTGTCTGCAAGAGATGCATCTCAAACTCACACACAAAAATAGTTTGAGGATTATAGGCTTGCAAAAAAGTATACCAAACTACTGGCAATTTCAAGAAAGCAGGAGTTGCAATCCTAATCTCGGACAAAAATCAATCTAAAGTGCAGGTCATAACTAGATATAAAGATCGTGTGGCAGTTACATAAATCTCCAGTCAACTTGCAAGGGGTTAGAGTCTAGCCAGTCAATCAGGTCACAACTTGATGATCTCATTTGGAGGTGTGAAGGATATAAATAGCTCACTGGAAGCCAGATACAATCTCTGCTTTGTATTCCTATTGAAAAGCCACATGGAGCTAGACTGATCAAGCCAGAGCCTGGAGCTGGAGGAGCCACTTGGAGAACTCCTGCCAGTGCCAAGGTGCTTCCCACACCACTGCATCCACAAGACTTTCCGCCCACTGGCCTGTGAATTTTCTGGCTTTGGCATCATTGCAAGTGTTGCGTGAGTCTGAAGAGGAACTTATAGACTGTTATCAGACATATGGGTTAATAGCAGCCTTATGGACTTGATCTGGACTGGGCTGGGATGTTTTCTTAATATACAATACTCATTGATATAAAGTTCTTTCTTATACACATATGAGTGTCTATGAATTTGTTTCTTAGTCCACCCAGACTAACACAGATTGGTACTATATAATAGTTAAGGGATGAATAGAGGAAGATCCAGTCAGCATAATAAATATATACTTCCCCAAATGAGAGACCTCTAAAATTTATCTATCAAATTCTTCAAAAGATGAAAAAAGAAATCACAGGTTCAACAATCATAGTAGACTTCAACACACTGTTCTCCAAGAAAGACAGTTTGGGTGGAAAGAAGCTCAACAAGGAGGCAATAGAACTAAACTTTACAATTAGACAACTCATCCTGAGAGACATATTCAGAGCTCTCCACTCAACTGCAAAAAAAAAAAAAAAAAGTGACATTCTTTTAAGTGTACATTTGAAAATATACCACATGTTGGTATGCAAGTCAAGTTTGAGCAAATTGAAACATATAGAGGTCACTCCATTCCTTCTCTGATCATTATGTCATGAAGCTGAAAATCAACAACAAAAAGTTTTGCTTTTTTTTAAAGGCATATGCTTGGAGGATGAATAATTTTGTTCTTCAAATGGAGTAGGTACTGGCCCAAAAGAGAGACAAAATTAGGAAATTTCTAGAAACTAATGAAAATGAGAATACAGCATATCAAATCTATGGGATAGAGTAAAGGTAGTTATTGGAGGTCGTTTGATAGTGATAAATGCACATATGAAGAAGGGAGAGAGACTTATGGTCGATATTCTATCACAAAGCTTGAGAAGTTGGAACACAGTCAACAGAGAAATCCATCTAATAACAAAATAAAAGAAATAATAAAAACCAGGGCAGAGATAAATGAGTGGGAAAACAATGCAAAAATCAAAGCAGTAAGAAAAATGGTCTTTTGAAAGGATTAAGAGAATCAACAAACCTTTGGGAAATCTAACCAAAGGTAGGAAAGAACAGATATCCATATGTAGGATGAGGGATTAAACTGGGGAAATTACAATGGACTCTAAAGAAATTAAAAGATTAATTACACAGGACTACAAAGGCCTGTACTCCAATGAATTCAACAACTTGGAACACATGGACAAATACTCGGAAAAACAATCCCTTCCTAGATTATCTCATAAAGATGTCAAGAACTTGAACAGACCCATAGCAAAAGAAGGAATAGATAGGGTTATCAAGGAGCTACCAATTAAGGGCAAGATTTGACAAAATAATAATTTATAAATGATCAAGGGCTCATGAGGGAGGGGGGAGCGGGGAGGGAGGGGGAAAATGAGGACCTAATGCCGGGGGCTTAAGTGGAGAGGAAATGTTTTGAGAATGATGAGGGCAATGAATGTACAAATGCGCTTTACACAATTGATGTATGTATGGATTGTGATAAGAGTTGTATGAGCCCCTTATAAAACGATTTAAAAAAAAAAAAGGAAACCCAATGAAAACAATAAAAAAATAAAAAAGCCCCAGCCCAGAAGGCTTCGCAGGAGATTTCAAGCAAGCATTCGGGGAAGCGCTAGCACCAATAATAAACATGCTTTTTCAGAGAATAGAATAGGACAGTAAACTACCAAGCTTAGTTTATGAAGCTAGTATAGCACTGATACCAAAACTGGGCAAGGATCCAACAAGAGTAGAGGACTGGAGGCCAATGTCTCTCGTGAACATCGATGCAAACAACCTTAACAAAAATTTGGCCAACAGAATAAAAAAGTACCTAAAAAGAATAATACATCATGACCAAGTGAGATTCATATCAGGGATGCAGGGATGGTTCAACATCCCCAAATTCATCAACATTATCCACCATCTTGGCAAGAAAAACGATAAGAACCACATTATAATATCAAAAGACCCAGAAAAAGCAGTTGACAATATTCAACAGCCATTCCGAATTAGGACACCCAAGAAGATAGGACAGACAGGAAATACCTCAATATAATGCAAGCTATATATCAAAAACAAACAGCCAGCATTATAATCAATGAAGAAAAATGAAAACCTTCTCATTGAAAAAGTGAACAGATCTGGATGTCCCTTGTCCCACTTTTATTCAACATCATTCAGGATGTCCTAGCTAATAGCATAAGGCAATGGAAGAACACCAGATGTATTCGTCTGGGGAAAGAATGTGTGAAACTATCATTATTTGCATGAGAGAGGATATGATTTTATTTATCGAGAACCCCAAAAGCTCCACAATATGAAAGCTGGGAGCAATGGAGGATTATGGTACAGTGGCAGGATATGAAATCAACAAAGAGAAATCAATTGAATTTCTATATACTTTGGATGGGAAAACAGAAAAAGAGGTCAAGAAGGAAGTACCTTTCACAATGGATAAGCGTAAGTCAAGATATCTAGAGATATACCTAACCAAAATATAAAAGAACTGTATGAGGAAAACTTCAGTACATTATTCTAAGAAATCAAAATGGACCTTCACAAATGTAAAAATATCTCATGCATGTTGATCGGAAGACTCAATATTGTAAATTTGTCAATCCTACCTAAAGCTCTATATATGTTCAATGCAATCCTGATACAAATATTATCATCTTTTTTTCAAAGAAATGGAAAAATTGATTACCAAATTCATAGGGAAAGGGAAGAAACCCAGAATTGGCAAATAATTTCTCAAAAGAAGAATAAAGTGGGAGGGCTGGCATTACCTGACTTTAAAATTTATTATATAGCCACAGTTGTCAAAACAGCATGGTACTAGTATAATAGATACTAGTATACTAGTATAATAGGTACTAGTATAGTAGATACATGGACCAATGGATAGGAACTGAAAATCCAAAATAAAATCAGCAGCATACAGACAACTGATCTTTGATAATAGCCCCCAAATGTGAAGTGGTTGCCCTACTTAATAAATGGTGCTGGGAAAACTGCATATCTACTTGCAAAAAAATGAAGCAGACCCTTACCTTACTCCATACACAAGAACAAATTCTAGGTGGATGACAGAACTTGAGGAAAAACCCCAAGGTATCAGGATCATCAATGAGAAAATGGGAACAAAACTGGGAACCTTAGCACAGGGACTACATGGGCTATCAGAAATAAGGGAAAAAAATTAAAAAAAAAAAAAAGAAATAAGGAAGGATACACATGCAGAGGAAGGAAACATAGGTGAGTGGGACATACTAAAGATAAAACACTTGTTTACATCAAAGACATCAGAGTAATAAGAGAGTAATAAGAGAGCTCACTGATTGGGAAAAGACATTTAGAAATGACACATCAGGCAAAGGTCTTATTACTAAAGTCTACAGAATCCTGAAAACTTACACTAATTAAAAAATGAGTCACCCACTGAGGAAGAAGGTGAGCAAAATCTTTAACAGTAGATTCCGAAAGGAGGAAACACTAATGGCCCATAAACATATGAGAAAATATTCCTGATTGATCATTAGTTATCTGGGAAATGCAAATTGAACTAGGAGATATCACCTAACACCTTCAAGGATAGCCCAATTCAAAAAATCAGAAAGCAACAAATGTTAGAGAAGATATGGGGAGATAGGATTTCTCATTCACTGCTGGTGGTCTTGTTGCTGCATATAGGCATTGTGTAAATCAATTTGGAAAAACGTAAAACAAATGGAAATCAAATTATCTTACTACCCAGCAATCCCACTACTGGGTATATACTCAGAAGAAATAAGAAACAGACCACAGCCAGACATCTACACTCCAATGTTCATCACTGCACAGTTGACAATCGCGAAGAACTGGAAACAGCCTAAATTTCCATCAATAGACGAATGGATCACAAACTCCTGTATATACACACTGGAGTACTATGCATGCCTAAAATATAGTGATGAGAAGATGAAGCACTTTGCCTCATGGAAAGAGTTGGTGGATATTATGCTTAGTGAAGTTAACCAAGCACAAAAGGACAAGCACAACATGAGTCCACTGAGGTGTGTTTATAGAGCAGTACAGGCGGAGGGGTAATTATACATACACAGTTCCCAGAGACTCTGGTAAGAGACAGAACAAACCCAAAGATGGTATATCATCAAAAAAGAAAGAAAGAATAAATGTGATAACAGATAATACTTGTGCTGAAAGACATTTTCCACCCCTACCCCCATCCCTCACAGAGCTTCACAGCCCACAGAGGGGTGGGGTAAGAAAAATGATGGCAATGGGGGATCCCCATTTGTCACTTCTTACAAGCCTGTGGAAAGACTGTGGATTTTATGTGATCTGGAGAAGTGGGCTTGCTACTGCATCTGTTAGTAGATTCCTAGCGCTGTCTGGGGATGGATTATTCAAGCATGACCTTTACTAGGATAACTCAGCTGTCCTTCACGGGTCTTCCCTTCATCAAACTAGCCTGGCCAAGACCTGCCAATTGCAGAAAGTACAAGAACAGAATTTTTAAAGTGTGTTTCAGATCGCTGATTGTACCAAATTTGCATATCTTTCATTTGTTTACAAATCACACAGCTAAATGCTGAATCATCATGGGGTCCAGGGGGACAAATGTGTAGATGCAAGGAAGTATGACATATGTAAGCTAATAATGTAGTCAACCTTATTTGCTAAGAGGAATAGTTTTTATTTGGGTTTTGTTTTTTTAACTTATGAATGGATTTGGACAGGTTTCAGATTTTTTTTTTAATATTTGAAGAGATAATCAAGTGCATTTTTCTTTCTTAATGTTTTAAATGTTGCCAACTTTACAAACAGATTTTTTAAGCAAAAATTGCATTTGATACTAAAAAGCAAATACTTCATGATACTTAACCTCATTATATATTATTAGATTTACTGTGCTAATATTTTATTTATTTTTTGAAACTATAGTAATGCATTTTACTCTATAATATTCAATCTTTGTAAGGTTTTATGTTTGGTAAGGTTTTATGATTAATGTTGTGTTGGGCTTATTAATAGTATTGGGAAATGTGTTCTCATTTTCTGTTCTCCAAAAATGAATAATCCTTTTTTTATTTGCTATTATCTCATGAATATCATTGATGGATCCTTAATGTTTCTCTCTTTCTTCATTTCTGGTAGGAAGGGTTTTAATTAGACAAAATCCACTAATTATAAGATTATTTAATTTTTTCTGTATATATTTGGCTCAGCTATAACTAGTATAAACATAACCGTTATCAATGCTGAGTAACAAACCACCTCAAATGTTCTGGCTTTAAAAATCATCAGTTATTTGCTTATTATTCTGGGGGCCAACTGGGTGCTTTTTCTATTGGGCTCCCAGTCATTCTGCTGCAGAGTTTAATGTCTAAATCTGGGCGACAGGATCTTAGGTGGCTTCCTGCACATGTCTTAAAGTTGTAGAAAGCATATATTTTAATATAGAGTTACTCCAAACAATTAAGGAGATCTTTTCCTTTAACTAAGTCCAGTTAGACATTTTAAAATATGATATGATTGTGGCAAAATAAATGTAGCAAAGTACTTTTCATGTTATCTGATTTTAATGTCAAGCTTGATGATATTCACTAGGTTCACCGTGTTGTGAAAAGTTCACCACTATCTTTTTCCAAAATGTGTTCACCACCCAAACATGGGCTCACTACTCCATAAGTTATCACTCCTTATTCGTCTCTACCTTCAACTCCTCCTAATTACTAATAATTTTTCTTATTATGCATTTATCTATTCACATTTCATATGAATGATATAAGACACAATTTGCCCTTTGGGGTCTGGCATTTCACTTAGCATGCTTTATCCATATATTAACATATGTTACAACTTCATTTTATTTCATGACTCAATAGTTGTGTGTATGGATGACCTTTGAACAACGCTGAGGTTAAGAGTGCTGACTCTTGGGCAGTCAGAACATAACTTTCGACTCCTCAATGACTTAACTCCTAAGAGTCTGTTGACCTGAAACCTCACGGATAACATGAACAGTTGCTTAACACATATTTTGCATGCTGTGTGTATTAGGTAGGAACCCTGGTGGCATAGTGGTGACACATTGGGTTGCTTCCCTCAGGGTCAGCAGTTCAAAATCACTGGCTTCCCCATGGGAGAAAGATGAGACTGTCTACTGATATCGAGGGTGACCGTGTCAGGAAAGCACGGGCAGTCCTAACCTGTCCTACGAGGTTTCTGTGAGTCAGAATGGACCCCATGCGCTGAGGGTTTCCTTTTTATTTTCTTAAATACATGCTTCATCTACAAAAACTGCATTTTCAATGCGAGATAAAATATCAAACAGAATGGTTTTTCTTCCCAGTGAAGTTGCAGTAACAACTCAAATTTCATTTCATTTTTTTACATCAATCTTCTATTTTAGTAATTTATCTCAAAATGGTAGTCAAATGAGCTGCAGGCCTCAATCTATGGTGCATATAAAGAAATTCAAACCTTTTCTTGTAATGTCGTGACTTTCTCTGCTTTTTGAGAACACTTTCAGACTCCCAATGGCACTTTTTCAGGGTTCCACGGAGTTATTCAAGGTTGAAAACATTGCATTAAACACAGTAAAATTGCACCTGAGCATGAAAAATAACTTTTTATTGCAATAAGTGGTTTGCTGAGAAATAACTACTCACTTGCGAAAACACAGCCTTGTGCAGTACAAACTAATGTTAAAGGGCAGACCACACTTTTTATTCATTCATCGGTTGATAGAGACATGTTGCTTCTACCTATTAGACATTTATTGTGAAGGATGTTACAATAAACATTGTTGTACGACTACCTGCTTTCAATGCTTTTGGACTATATATCTACTGGTGGAATCACTGGATGATTTCATATCTGTTTTGTTAGCTTTTTGAGAAACTGCAAAATTATTTTCTACAGCAACTATAAATATCTATGTTTCTACCAGGAATACACGAGGGTTCCCATTTTTTCAGGTCTTTGTCAACAGTTACATCACATTTTACTGGTAATAGCAATTATAGTTATCTCACAGTGGTTTTATTAATATTTCCCTGGTGACTGATGACTGAAAACATCTTCTCACAAGCCTCTTGGTCGTTCTGAGATCTTCTCCAAGGAAGTATCAATTTAAGTCCTTTGCCCCCGCTTTAGTGGAGTTGTCTTTTCGTTGTTGAGTTGTAGGAGCTTTTATATTCTGAATACTAAACTCTTTTTTAGGTATATCATACTCATATTTTCTCCCACTCTATAGATTTTAGTCATTTTTTTTGGTAGTTTGTTGCACAGTTTTAAATTAATGAAGTTAAATTTAACTATTTTTGTCTTTGGTAGCACATAATTTTGTTATATCTAAGAATCCATCATAAGAAGCAAGTTCTCTAAGTTTTACTCCAGGAACTTTGCTAGCATAGTTGTTAAGCATTAGGATGCTAATAATAAGGTTCACAGTTCAAACCACAAGGCAACCCACAGGAAAAAGATGAGGCTGCTATTTCTATAAAGAGTAACAGGCTTGGAAACTCACAGGGGCAGTTCTACCCTATCCTTAAAGGTTCAATAAAAGAAAGAATTAAATCAATGACAGTGTGTTTTGGCAGTGAGAAGCTACACTCCTATCCTGTTTTTACAGTTTTACAGGCTTTGTTCTTCTATAATGGTCATTGATCCATTTTGAATTAAAGTTCATATATGGGATGGGGAATGGTTTAAAATGAATTCTTTTGCATGTGGATATCCAGGTGTTTGAGCACTATTTAAAGAAGAGACTTCTTTTCATTAGGTAAAAATTCTATCCATGGTATATAATATTTTTAATATGGCATTGGTTTAAATTTTCTAATGTTTTGTTGAGGAATTTTATATCTGTATTTATATTCAATGTTGGTCAGTCCTTTCCTTGGTATTGATATCTTTATTTGATTTTGGTATTAGAATAGTGCTGGTCTAATAGAATGAGTTAGGAGGTACTCTCTTTACTTCAATTTTTTTGGAAGAGTTTTAGAACTGGAGTATATTTTTCTTTAAAGGCTATGTGGAATTTTTTCGAGAACCATTTGGTTTTGGACTTTCTTTGTTTAGCAATTTTTAAATTTTTGATTAAATATCTGATTTTGTATTACAGATTAAATCTCTAATTAGAATTTGATATGTACAAAGTATGACTCTAGAAGAATTGGAATTGAATTAAAATTGCAAAGGTTTCTGTTTGTTTGGTTTTTGTTTGTTCAGATTAGAGTGTATAACAGAGGTGTAATGTCAATGGATGACACCCTCTAGAAAGGGGGAAATTATCACAATGATCTATATATAATCCCCTCCCTGAAGGACAGACAACAGAAAATAGGTGAAGAGAGACATTGGTCAGCGTAAGACATGAAAAAAATAATCATTTATAAATTGCCAAAGGTTTGTGAAGGAGAGAGGGTGGGGGAGAGGGGGAAAATGAGGAGCAGATACCAAGGGCTCAAGTAGAAAGAAAATGCCTTGAGAATGATGATGGCAACAAATGTACAAATGTGCTTGACACAATGGATGTATGCATGGATTGTGATAAGAATTGTACGAGCCCCCCCAAAAATGATTTTTAAAAGCCCCAAACAAAAAGAACTAGTTGACATTCCACCCTTTCAGGAGGTAGCATATGATCAAGAACCAATGGTACTGAAGGAAGAATTTCAAGCTGTACTGGGAGCATTAACCAAAAAGAAGATTCCAGGAATTGAAGGAAACTAATGAAATGTTTCAACAAGCAAATAATGCACTTAACGTATACACTCATTTATGCCAGGAAATTTGGAAGACAACTTACTCGGAAAACTGACTGGCAGAGATCCATATGTATGCCCATTTCAAAAAAAGGTTACTCAACTGAATTCTCAAACTATAGAGCAGCAGCATGGATATCACATGTAGGTAAATTTTTACTGAAGATTATCCAATGATAATTACAGCAGTACATTGACAGGGAGAGGTTTAGACTGGAATCAGAATAGGACATAGAGCAAGGTATATCATTGCTGATGTCAGATGGATCATGGCTGAAAGCAGACAATACCAGAATAATGTCTATTTGTGTTTTACTGGCTCTGCCAAAGAATTCAACTGTGTGGATCCTAGCACACTTTGAGTACTTTGAGAAAAATGGGAACTCCTGAACAATTCATTGTGCTCATGCTGTACTTCCACGTGGATCGAGAGGCAGCAGTGCGAACAGAAAAGGGAATACTGTGCAGTCTAAAACCAGGGTTGCATCAGTGTTGTATTAGATCCTCTCACCATAATTATTCAATCTGTATGTTGAGCAAATAATCAGAGAGCTGGATTATATGATGAAAAATGTGGCATCAGAACTGGAGGAAGTCTTAATAACAACTTTGGATATGCAGATGACCCAACCTTGTTTGGTGAAAGTGAGGAGGACTTAGAATACTTGTTGATGAAGATCCAGGATTATAGCTTTCGGTAGGGATTCCAATTCAATGTAAGGAAAACAATAATTCTCACAACTGGACAAAGAGGAAACATCATAAATAGCAAAAATAGTGAAGTTTTCAAGTATTTTGTCTAACTTGAATTCACAGTCAATGTTCATGGAAGCAGCAGTCAAGAGATTAAAAGATGTATTGCATTGAGTCAATCTGCTGTACAAGACTCTTTAGAGCACTGAAAAGTAAGGGTGTTACTTCCAGGAACAAGGTGTGCCTTACCTATGCCACGACATTTTCAATTGCCTCATATGCAGGTGAAAGTTGGACATTTAATAAAGAACACAGAAAATATCTGAAATAGTGTATTTTACTTTTGATGCTGGCAAAGACTTGAAAATACCGTGCTAAAAGCACAAACAAATCTATGTTGGATGTATGGTCAGAGTGCTCCTTAGAGGCAAGGATGGCATGACTTTGTCTTGCATGCTTAGGACGTGCTGTCAGGAGGGATCGGTCCCTGGAGAAGGCCATCATGTTTGGTACAGTCCAGGGGCAGGGAGGAAGAGGAAGGCCCTCAAGGAGATGGATTAACACAGTGGCTGCAACAAGGGTCTCAAGCACAGGGACACATATGATGATGAAGCAGGGCTTGCGGTCTTTTGCATAAGGTCTTTATGGGTGGGAATCCATTCAATGACACCTAACAACAAACACATCTCTTCACGTATAACACCCAAAGGAAAAGAACCCACTACCAACCAAAGAACAAAAGCCAAGTCCTTGGCATCAAGTTGATTTCAACTCATAAGGGCTTCCATTGATTTTCTGCACTGTAAGCTTTACCGCACTACGTGTCCAAGCCTTTCTTCTACAACAACTCTGGGTGTGTTTGAACTTTTTACCGCTAAGTTAGAAGTCAAGTAGGTTAGGTAGAGGTTTGTCAATTTTATCAGCCTTTTGAAGGACTGAGTTTTGGTTTTGCTGATTCAATTGTTTTCCTCTTCTCATTCACCTCTGCAATAACCTTGATTAGTTTCTTCCATGTGATACCTTTTGACTTAGTTTCTTTTCTGTTCTTTTTAAAAATTTTTCAGGGTGTAAAGTTTAGTTACTAATTTGAGAACTTCTTTTGAAGAGTCTGTCATTTATTTCCTTTTGAGTGTTGCCTTCAAATAAACCCCATAACGTTTTTGTGTTATTCCTCCACTTTCATTCATCTCTGTGCATTTTCTTATTTTTCTTATGATTACTTGTCTGACTCACTGGTTGTTTAATCATGTGTGGTTTTCTTTCCAAATAGTTGCGAAATTTCCTGGTTTTTCTTTCTTCTTCATCTTCATTTTTTTGTTGATTTCTAACTTAATTCCTAGCTTACATGTAGAAAATACATTGTATGATATCAAACTTTTGGAAAATATTAAGACAATTCTTATAGCCTGATATATGATGTATCCTGGACAATAATTCATTGTGTTTACTATTCTTTCTTTGCCTTGCTTTTGTTTTTAAATAGGATATATGATTTAAAATTGGCTAACTGACAATTAAATTCTTTCTTATTTGGGATTTGGATTTTTCTTTAATTGTGAGAGACTATAGTTGAATATTTGTTTAATGAGTTAAAATAATTACATTAACAAAAGCAATCCAAGAATGTGTATGGACACTGATGTCTCTGTAGCTTGTGTTCAGAGGCATTTTTATAGGATTTCTCTTTAACACTAGGAGAGAAAAAGTCAAAACAAAAAGAAACTAAACAGAATATCTTCTAGTCTTTTAAAACGGACTGTCTGTCACAGTTCTTCATCAACATGACATTGTCTCTACATTTGCTTTTTCAATCAGTCTGAGGTAAAGCTCCGGGTCTTCTCCAGTAATTTCTGAGGCTCCATCTCACTCTGGGCATGAATGTGGCTTTTCTCATCCACTGTGCACACTACTTTTGAAAGCTTTGATTTCATTCTCAGATTCCCCTACAAGTCTTCAGGTGAATAGTGATGCCTTCACGGTGCTCTGAAGTGGCGCATACAGATGATTACAGCATGCTAGTGTTACTCGCCTCCACTTCGTGCAAGTTCCAACACCGGTGTCTCGCTTCACTTCAGTCCTTTAGGTACCAAAGTCCCAGACAGGTTAGAATGGCTGCCTTCAATTATTTATGAATAGTCCATAAAATCTGCTAAGCTCCTTCTATAGCAAAAGACCACACTTCTTCTCTGTAAGAATAGACTGCCTCTGCGTCATGCTGGCCGCATGAAACAGAAAGGAAGCAGAATAAAAGGAGAAAATAAAATATTTTTTACCATTAGGCTATCCCCTATTCATGAGCCAGGTTTCCTTAGTAAAATGTTGGCTGATTTCCCGAGTTCTGGCAAGGTTGTCTCGGCCAGTTTTTGCTTGTTTTATTGTTGTTTTTATAGAGGGACAGGGCAACGAAACTGCTCAGACTGTGACCCTAAATTCTATTTACTTTTGATGCAATCATTTATCATAATACATTTATATTGAAACACAACATGCCATTATATTGCAATTTATCCCACATAAAATATATTATGTTCTTGTTTGCTTTAGTTTAAACTCATTCATTTATTAATTTTTACTCAATACATTTTTCCATTCTATCTTTTTATAACTCTTTTGGGGTAAACAATGGAACCACTTTGAACTATGAGGGTAGTTGACAATATTTTAACATAAAGTGGAAGGACAGTGACAAGCTGGATTGACACGTGGCTGCAAACATGGACTCAAACATTGAAACAATTATGAGGATGCACAGAACCAGGCAGTGCTTCATTCTGCTGTACGTTGGCTCACTGGACAACACCTAATGCCAACATTTTAATGAAATGTATTTTTCTTGATCTATATTTTGTCAAGTATTAAAATTCAATCATATTTAATTCTGGGAAACAATTCTCCAGGGAGTTTCATGTGCTTTATGCTTTGCAAGTGGAAAAATTGATTCCCCTTTGGGCTTATTCTTCTGATTTTGTTTGTATAGATAACAATTTCAGATGATGGAGTGCCTAGCTCTGTAAAATTCCCCAGGTTTGTTTACAGCTTTGGAAGTTAGAGATAGTGTCCCTTTTTATCCTAAGAAAGCTGTAATGAATTCCTGATGGCCCAGTGCTTATGCTTTTGACTGCTAACCGAAAGCTTGCTGGTTTGAACCCACCAATCACCGCAGGAGAAAGATACAGCAATATGCTTCCATAAAGACCTGTGGACATTCTATCAGACAGTTCTACTCTGTTCTCTAGGGCCTCTAAGAGTTGGAATCAACTCAATGGCAATGAATAGAATAAAAGATATATGTTCCCTAAGCTCCAGATGGCTCATCTATATATAACCCAACCAATTCATAGAGGGGCTCACATAGACCCATCATTGGAATCTTTGTGAGAAATGGAGGCAGCAGAAATGGCACAGTTATGCTGATGCTAATGTTAGTAATGTGGCTGGAGTCAAATAGTTCGTTGTTTTCTATCTTTGAGTTTTGTATCTTCTGCCAGAGGACATGAAACTGGCAAAGTTGCTAGTTCATGAATACCACTGTCATGGAGCCCATTTCCACTCTCAGCGGCCCTGTTGGAAGAGTGGAGGGGCCCTGTGGGCTTCTGCAGCTGCAAATCTTCCCAGGAGCAGAGAGCGTATCTTTTCCCAGGAAATGGCCAGGGGGCTCCATGTGCTGACTTATGCCTAGCTCCCCAACCAGTACCACACCCTGCCGCCAGTGCTCCCCTTCATAGTTTTCATATTTCATATTCTTGAGTTTCTATTTTATTATTTATTCCAATTCCATTTCTATTTACCACCCATTTATCTTTCTTCCTTTATTTTACTTGTTACTTTGGTTTGTTGAGGGTTCACAGAGCAGATGGACAGTTTGCATTCAACAGCTTAAACACATTTTGTTTCAATCTAATATTGATATACCCCCCTTATACCATTCCTTACCAAAATTCCTTCCACTTTTTCCTTTCTCATCCCTTCTCTACTAACATTTTCTCCTTGGTAAAAGCTGCCATTTGATCTTAAATGGCTGATTCTTTTCACATGGCTGAGTTCAGTTTCAAACCTGAAAAGAGACCAAAGGTCAAAGTCTTCATGGGGACAGCAGTCTTTATCTAACCAATCAGCCTCATATCTTTTGGGATTTTGAATTTTATTCCATGTTTTTTTTCCCCATTCTAGCCAGAACCATCTAAGATGTTCCTCTTCTGAGCATCTGGCACCAGGAGGTCTTACTTTTCATTGTCCAACTTTCATAATACATAAGACAGTGAAAAAAACCTTGGCTTGGGTCAGGTGCACCTTAGTTCCCAAGGGAAACTATAATTTTATAACACTTTAAAAGGTATTTTGCAACAGATTGGCTGAAGGAGATATGTTGTTTAATTTCTTGACTGTTGCTTCCATAGGTGCTGGTTTGGATCTAGGTAATATGAAATCCTTGACAACTTCAATTTGATCTGAGAGAATTTGATATGACAGTTAAATTAAAATTAAACTAACAAAATGACTGAGCTATAAAAGACATTTAAAGTAATTTGACCTCAGCTCCCCCATACACCCCAAAATTAAATGAAAATGCACACTTCCATTGTAAAAATGACAAATAAAAAACTGACCATTTAGAACTCTTTAAAAAATGAAAGTCATAATTTTGTTTTAAGAAAAACAAAAATTTTAAAATCAATTTTCAATTAGAAACTGTCTAGTGGTGAATAATTAGGAATGGTGCTAACACATAAGGTCATTTCCATAAATGGCTATTTGATTGCTGACAGAGAAGCTGATGAGTTAATGTCATTATGAAGCAAGTAAGGGAAAGAATTAGATTGAAAACTGAAAATATCACAACATGTAAAAATAATCTGGAATCAATCTGTTATATTCTAATTCCAGAAAAAAATTTATTAGAGACACCCACTGCTGAGACCAGAGTGTCTGAAAAGTTTGAGCAGAAATCACTGAATCAGCTGCTGAAAATAACTATGGCAACAAAATTGAAAATACTTATAGACATATAAGGTAACTGAGCAGCATTATAGAAGTACTATTGAAGTTCACATGAAGATAGTGCCAACATAAAATAAAATTCTACTTTCTTAACAAAATCCACTATCATTTTTTAGTTAGCATGTTCATGGCTGCATAATTATGATACCAAGAATGTGGAAACCACCTGCTTTGCACAAAACATCTTTTAAAAACGTTATGCTTTGCTAAGTAGGTTTTTCTTATTAAAATTGGATACTTTTCAATTTTTAAAGTACTTATAAAATAATATGTCTTATAAAGAAGCTTATAGGTTTTGGAACATATATGAAGGGAAAGGTAAATATGCAATGGCAACTTAACAATTTAGGGACCTTATCTAATGTGTATAAGTAATATATTCCCATTATATCAAAGAACCATTTACCAGGGCATTCTTAATGATATTTCTCCAGAATTACAATCTCACTCTGCAGTCACTACTAGCATGAAGCAGGGTCAAATCTCTGACAAAAAAAATAAGAAAAGTGTACAATAAGTTGATCCACTCATGTTCACATAGAGAACTACATTTAATTCAACATTCATTGAATATTTACTTTTTACTAGCAACTCTTTTGGAAGCCCTGATTATGAGCCAGGCTGTTGACCCCAATTTCAGCAGTCTGAAACCACCAGCCGCTCCAAGGGAAAAATGTGAGGTTCTCTACTCCCATCCAGTTCCAGTTTCAGTTGCAGAATCCCATAGGGCAGTTCTACCCTGTCCTGTAGGGTCACCATGAGTTAAAATTGACAGCGAGGTTGAGTTTTCTGAGCAACTCTGTTAGGTTCTTGGGATATAAATTGCTTGAGAATTGATTTCTACCCTTAAGAAGCTAGTAGTCTAAATATGCCAAAACACGAAACCCATAGACACATGGCCCTTTAGCGTTGGTAGAGAGTGTTCTCAACTTTATTGTGGGCATGAAGTCATAAGCATCAGAAAAGTATTTTTGAGGAAATGATCCTCAGGAGACCTCAGATACACAATGTGCCAAGTCCCAGGCCAGTGCAGACTATAGAGTCAGAAGTAAACTTCTGGATATAAATCTATCAATGTTTTTTTGTATTTAAACATAGCTAATTATAAAATATGTAGCTGGTATGCAGTAGTAAAATAGCGGTCCTCCCCAAGCAGATTCCTCTGCTATCGCTAGAGGGGCTGTAATCAAAGACTCAGCTTTTGTGTTCACACATCTCGTAGGGTCATTATGAACTGGAATTGACTTCCAGGCTGTGAGTTGAGTATTGCTGTTCTATTGGAGCAATTGTCGGTACAACTAGTGCTTCATGTAGGCTGATTGTCCGAATCAACGATTCATACACTTAGAAGCTGAGCTGCTGCCCTGTCAGCTCAGTTCAGCGAACTCCTTGATGGAATGGATAAATGTGATATGCAGGTGAAGCAGAGTAGAAGGTATGGGGAAGAGTTAAGAAGAGGCTTTATTTATAGGCATATTTAACAGTGTGAGCAGAGTGAAATATCTGTGGAGTCCCATGAAAAATTCTTAAAGGAAAATTAACAAATAATAACTAACAAAATTAACTTCAATTTTGAAGTAGCACTTGTGACAATATTGGGCATTATCGATCAGAAGGGATATCCCTTAAGGAATAGGTGAGTTCGGATGATTTGGCAATAGTAGAGTTGTGCAGTGGTCTTGGCTTATCAGAGAAAATAGACTATATTTAAGAAATTAATGGCTGTTGGTGTTGTTGTTAGATGCTGTAGAGTCAGCTCCAACCCATAATGAATCCATTCACAACAGAATAAACACTACATGGTCCGGCACCATTCTCCCAATTGTTCTTATGCCTGAGTCCATTGACGCAGCCTCTGTGTCAATCCATTTTCCTCTTTTCGCCACCCTTCCACTTTTCCAAACATGGTGTCTTTCTCCAGGGACGACTGGACTCTCCTGGCAATATGTCCATAGCATGTCAGATGACGTCTTGCCATCTTTGCCACTAAAGAATATTCTGGCTTGTCCTTACTCCTTTCAATATAGATCTATTTGTCCTTTTAGCAGTCCATGGGACTTTCGATATTATTCTCCACCACCACACTTCAAATGCATCTCCTCTTCTGTGGTCTTATTCAGTGCCCAACTTTACATGCCTATGATGCAATGGAGAACATCATGGCTGGGTCAGGAAGAGCACCATCCTCAAAATGCCATCCTTGTTCTTTAACACTCTAAAGAGGTCTAGTGCAGCAGATTGACCTAATAAACCACGTCTTTTGACTGCTGCTTCCATGAGCTTTCATTGTGTTTCCAGGTAAGACAGAGTCCTTGACAATTTTAACCTTTTCTTCATTTACCGTGCTGTAACTTATTGGTCCAGTTGTGAGGATTTTGGTCTTTTTTTATATTGCGATGTAATCCATATAGAAGGCTGTAATACTTGATCTTTATCAGCAAGTGCGTCATGTCCCTCTCACTTTCAGCGATCATGATATGTCATCTGCGTACCACAGGTGGTTCATCAGCCTTCCTCCAATCCCGATGCTGCACTGTTTTTTTGTATTCTCCAGCTTCTCTGATGGTATGCTCAGCACACAGATTATGCTGAGGTATGGTGACAGGATGCAAGTATAATGCACACCTTTCCTGATTTTAAACCATGCAATATTCTCTTGTTCTGTTTACACAACTGTCTTTTGACCCATGTACAAGTTCCAAATGAGCACAATGGAATCATCTGGAATTTCATTCTTCTCATGGTTTATCATGGTCCACATAGTTGAATGCCTTTTCATTCAACTTTTCATAGTCAATGAAACAAAAGTGAACATCTTTCTGGTATTTTCTGCTTTGAGCCAAGATCCATCTGATATCAGCAATTATATCGATTGTTCCAAATCCTCTTCTGAATCTGGCCTAAACTTCTGACAGTTCCCTGTCAACATCCTGCTACAAATGTTGTTGGAATATCTTAAGCATAATTTTAATTGTGATATTAATGATATCATTCTATAATTTGATCATTATATTGGGTCATCTTTCTTTGAAATGGGCAAAAATATGGATCTCTTCCAGTTCCTTGGCCACAAAGCTGTCTTCCAAGTGTCCTGGCACAGGTGAGTGAGTGCTTCCAGTGCTCCTTCAGCTTCCTGAAACATTTCTATGTGGTACCCTGTCAAGTCCTGCAGCCTTACTTTTGGCTAACACATTCAGTGCAGTTTGAAATTCTTCCTTTATATTCATGGGAGTGTCTATTTTTTTAATCTCTTCAAGAAAATGCTTCTGCAGTGATATGGGACAGTAAAGCTGTAATAAAATCCAACCAATGCCATTTTCATTTTTCAGGTTTATGGGGGAAAAGGTATGAGTGAGGTTTCTTTTAAATCCACCATTGATCCCCCTCCTTTTTTATGTTACTGAATCGTTCTTCCAAGTTTCTGAACTTAAAAAAGAAGTATCAAAATAAGTGTGACAGTTACATAATCTCCTGTCAACTTGAGAGAAGGGGTGGAGTCTAGCCTGTCAATCAGGTCCCAGCTTGATGATCTTATCTGGTGGCATGACAGAGATGAATAGCTCACTGGAGGCCACACCCAGCCACTCTGCCTTCCCCTTCCTGCAAGACATTCCTGATGACAAGCCAGATGGGGCTATGCTGATGGAGTCAGAGCCCTAGAGCTGGAGGAGCCACATGGAGACCCTCAGCAGCGCTGAGATGCTCCCAACACCACCAGGTCCACAAGACTTTCCACCCACAGGTCTGTCTTTTTCCTGCATTTGGCATCATTGCAGGTGCTGCATGAGTCTGAAGAGGAATGTATACACTGGTATCGGACATATGGACTAATAATGGACTTATGGACTTGATCTGGGCTGGGCTGGGATGTTTTCCTTAACATATAATTGCTCTTTATATAAAGCTCTTTCTTATACACATATGAGTGTCTATGAATTTGTTTCGATAGTCAACTTGGACTAACACAATAAGCAAGTGAGGAAAATTTATGTACTTTCTATTACAATATTTTCTTCTCATAATTTAAAAAAGAAACGGGTGGAGGGAGAGTATTAAATAGAAAAAAGTCATGAATAGAAAAAAAATCCGTGACTGCTGCTTGCGAGAGGACCAACTGGCTGTGTCAGTATCATCTTGAAACGATGTTATGCTAAAGAAAAAAAAACACCACAGAGTAAAGATCGCTGAACCAGTCTTCTGTGTAAACAGTGATTATGTCTGTCTGTCTGACTTTCTTTTCATATGTATTGGACTATTGCCTGCATTTCTCTCACTTCATAAAATGTACCTACATAGTCTCTATAGTCTCTGGCACAATTTAATTCATGCTTTTGTGACTTTTTTTTTTTTTAATGGCTGGTGAGGCAGAGCTGAGCATGGCATGGGAAGTCTTATTTCTCCCCAGACTATCTAGTTCCTCCAGAGGCTAGGTTCTGTCGTAAGCTGACCAGCTTTGCTCTAATAGGGATGTGGAGGGGGGTTTTGCTGGAGGAGAAGGCATTTAATGAGTGCCCCAGAGAGTATTATGCAAATTCCTTTTAAAAAGGATCTTTTGAAAACTTAGAAGAAGTGCCCACAGTTCCTCATGAATTATAGTAAACCAAGTCTCGTGCATCCCAGTGGTAACAGCTGGGTATGCAGTCTTAAAAGACCAACATGGGGCCTCTGATTTTCATTCTAGCTCCTGTCTATTGGGTCATACATGATCAATCTGGATAGTTTTCTAAAGGAGGTCATTTCCCAGTATAGCATTTACTTCCTGCACCCTGTACTTTAGATAACTGTGTATCCTAGTTTTCCCAGAATACTTTGTACTGGTAGCCTTACCATAATTAACACTGAGTATGTCCTTCTACAAAAAAAGGGCCCATATAAAAAAAGAACATGTGGAAACAGATTGTGATAGCAAATGTACAATTCTGCTAGATGTGCTTGATGATTTGATATATGTATTAACCCCAACTTGTAAAACAGTCCTGGTTTGGGCCATCAATTATATGGTTATATATCTGTACTAGAAATAAAGTTTAGTCAATTATCATTGTGCTGAACATTTAGCTACATGATGACTGTACCCACAAACTCTAAGCCTGCTGAAAGTGCATTTTTTAGCCCATTAGGTAAATAGGCTTCCTGAATATGAACTAATGATAAACAGTGTACTGATTGGTTATAATAAATAAATCTAAGAGGCTATACATTTCAAGGTTTTTGCATTGATTTTAATATAAACCATAGGAGAAATATTTTTAAAAGTTTTTACTTAGTGATTCATTGACATTGATGATACAGGTGTGAACTGTACCTACAAATTCTCTGCCTTCCAGCAGCTGGTTGAAGTGTCCCTCTTTCCTAATTACCTTCGCTAACTGCAGTCTGGAATGGTCACAGGAACGGCGGGTGGGTGGGGGGGTGGGGGTGGGGGGCGCTGCTGTTTTATTTGTCTGGCTTTGTTTTTTCCCCTGGAGTCCTTGGACAGGGGGGGTGGGGGTGGGGGGCGGTTCTCAGAACCTACATCTTCCTCACCTTCAAGGGGGAAGTTGGGGCTTGAGGCCTCCTTGTTCATTCGTTGAATGCCCTGGGTTATGGCTTGAAACTTTTGCCCATTTCCAAGAAAAGACTCACCCCATCATTTAACCATTTTCTGTAAGGGCCTCACAAATTTTCAGGGCACAGAATATTTTCATGTTAACAAATTCTCATCTCTGTACCCTTTCCTCTCTACTCATTAAACAAACCAATCTATCTCTCCCTTCTTGTTCTGCAGGATTTTCTCTTAATCAAGGCTCCTGAATCTTCAGAATGTTTCTGAGCCAACTGTTACCTTCTGACCTCTCAAAAACACAGCTTGGCCTCCCATGCCCCCAAATTTTGAAATAAATTGAAGCAGGGAGAACGAATGAAGGTGAAAATTTGAACAGAGAATGTGCGGAGCCCATGACACCAGGACTGGTCCTCGGGAATATGTTTCCCAGGACCCAATGGAGTTTCTGAGAATCTCTCACCCAGATGTTTAAAAAAGCTGTATGTGCATGAAGGCAAAGGGCAAGAAATATTGAGTCCAACCATACTAGCTCCTAAATTTGTGTCCCTCTGTTTCTAAATCCAATTCTCTTGTGATGTCCCAGGTCTTCCAAAAGTCAATCTCTCTCTTGGTAAAATAAGAATGTATTTCCGGTAACATGAAAGGATGTCAATGACTAATTTGCTTTTCATTACCCTGTTTCATCCTTTCCTTGTGAATCACATACAATCCTGAGCTCAACATCCATCCTAATAACGCACTACCATTTAGTCCTTTCTGTTTCATAGCAAACCTACATAGGGTTTCTGAGACGAATCTTTGTGGCCTCATGTTGATTTCTGCAGAGGGGCTAGTGGAGTTGTGTATGATCATGTAGAGGCCAGCTCTTATCTTATATTACTAATGAGCTCAAGAAGGGTATGATCTGCAATGAAAAAACTTATATACAAAAGGGACAGTCAAAAGTTGGAGCTCAGGGTCCCTGCAATATAGACACTCCAGGGCCCCAGACTTTATTAGGGGCAGGCTTAAGTACATTCCCTGCATGCAGCTGGCAACAGGTGACAGGTTCTACACAAAGGGATGGTTCACAATCCTTTAGAGTATGCAAAGGATCATTAACGCTTCGACCATGGTGTTCACTGATGGGGGTTGAAGATGAAGCAGGGAATATGAAGTCACTGATAAGGTCTCAGCCTGCTTCCTTCTGCAATTTTAGTCCGGGGACAGGAGGCAAGTGTCCGTGTATCCCGGGAGAAGAGACAGGTTAGCTATTGCTTCATCGGCTCCTGTGCTGAGCCATTAGCATTCTGCCATGGACCATAAACCATAGGAGGTGGTGGTCCTGTCCTGTTTGCCTAAGGCACAAACTACTTTTTTCCCACATCTCCCCTTTTTTTTATTTCCTAACAGACCCAAATTTATATGGGTCATAATCACCCAATTGTACATGAGTCAAAAACACCAAATACATTTCAATAAAGATGAAAATAATAAGTAAGAATATTCCTAAAATAATTTCTTCAACAAAAGCCAAGCTGTTAAATGAGAAATATTTTAATTTTCAGGTAGTCATCCTGATTAACTACTTTGCAGATGAATTGTGGTTTTTCACAATTGGGTGTTTACACTTTTAGCTTTGATACCTTTTCCTTCGATATATTTGGATTACACATGCGCCAGACACTATATTAATTGATAGCCCTGCAACCTCCACTTGCAATCACATAAGGCAGTTGTGCACAGAAGGTTACATAATTAGTTCCATTACGTGTAAAGTTATATTTGGAAAGTGGGTGACTGTGCCTCCAAATTCTCCAATATAAGAAATCAAACCAATGGTTGTGTCGTTAAAGGCAATTTCCACAAGTCCCACTATTCAGGCCCAATAGATGGAAACAAAGAGGAGGTCAAGGAGGGGCTAGCCCACATCCATACCATGCCATCAATTTCTTAGTATGAGTCTAATAAGATCCTGTATGATTCCAAATAGCATTTATATACATAATCACAAAAAGTGGCATTTACAGCCTCAGAACAGCTTGTCAAAAACTGACCATAGGAACCCCAATCAACAATAGTGACAGAATTATTAACAATAATTTCTAATGTGGCACTTGACAGTGTAACCTACCCCACTCTTTTTGTACAATTTTACAGTAAGTGAAAATTTCACAAAATTCATTATTCCCCTTGCCAAGTGGTGTAGTATTTTTTTCATATTCTGCAAAAGTCATTCCTGCTAAGGAGAAAACTCAATGATCCGTTCACTTAATAGATAACTGAGACATCCACACTTGCAGTATAGTTTTAAGACAACCTTTTGCAGATCCCACACACAATGGCTAAGAGTCATAACCCACAGTAAAGTTCAAAGTATATCCTTTCTCATTGGGAACAATACTTTTCCTGTCTCCCCATGGTCGTGGAGTCTATAGAGTGTCATTGGTGAAAATCACAGTTCCTGGCAAATGACATTCAGAAATTTGTAGGAATGGTGGATGGGGCATGAAAGCCCAAAGGGTGATCTGCTCTTCCTTCAGATGAACTAGCAAGCACTGCCAGCATGGCCCACACCATACAATCAGGAGTCTTAGGAAGAGTCATCAGGTCTCTGGCTGAGATGACCCTGAGAGCCTCTGGGAACACACACTGCTTCATGCAAGAACATCGTCCTTGTGGTCATAAATACCCCAAAGAGACCCATACATTCTTTTCATTATAAGTTGAATACAAGCATAACTCTTCCCTTGAACAAGCAATGGTCCTGATATTTTTTTCATCATCATTTTCCACCACACCTTAATAATTCTTGAAGTTGTATGAAGAGAGGCAGAAAAATGCCTTTCAGCACAAGTGCTATATGAGCCTTTAGCAAAGAAAAAAATTTAAGAAAAAATAAAAATTAATAATAATAAATCCCGTGAGTCGGAGACTGCCTTTTTCTATCCCGTTTTATTTTTTGTAGTTGCATCTTTAGCATGCTATGAGCATGTTCAAAAAATCTTGTCCTTGTGACTTATAGAGGATTCCAGTATTTTGATGTATTCTTCAGTTGTTGCTAAAGAAAAAAAAATTCTTAACAAATGCAGGCTGGTTCATTATGCAATATTACAGATGTTGGAATTCCCACAGAAAAATAATTTAACAAAATTGACATCTTTTATAGCCTCATCGGTATGAGGTATGTCCCAAATACATCCCCCCAAAATTGTCATGAGAGACATGCATAAAGGTTTGTTTTCCAAAATTACGTATATTAGTGATATCTGTAAAATATAATTCAGGTTGTCACAAAGCTTTCTGTGCCACAATTGAAAAAGTAACCTTTAAAAATTTGCAAAATTTATCTGAAGAAAAATGACAATCTACGTGTTCCAGTACGTCCTGAAAAAGCAATCAATTAAAAGCTCGTGCCAACAATGTGTTAATCTAAGATGCATATGATAAAAAAATTTTTAAAGAACCATAAGTGATTAAACATATACATTGAGTTCTACCTTGCATAATGAACTCTGCTATCTGATCAGGATAAGCTTCTATAAATCTAGGAAAACAATTTCTTAAAGAAATCCATTCTAAAGACACCTCTTGTGGGAGAAATAGGAAAAGGAAAAATAAACAAATCAGTTGGCTTCTGAGGGTCTGTTCGGAAACTAAATTCCTGACTACTTCTTGTTCAATAAACCCTAACTCTGAATGAATGGCAAGTCTTAAAATTTGGGGTCTGCTTCAAGCGGATCCTCTATGCAAAACGGCAAAAAAAAATCTGACAACCTACGTGTAGAAAAGCCTGGATATAAATGTATGTAATTAATATCCGTAAGAATTTTCAAAAATCATTAATAGTACACAAATCATCCTTCTTTAACTCCATTTCCCTAATATTGATAAGTTTCTGTAGTTTGAATTTTCTCTGAGGCTATAGTTTAATTCTGCCACTTGAATTACATCAAACCAGTGAACAAAGATGGCTGGCAATAAATCAATAAATCGATAGTTCAAATCAGCACCTTGACCTCCTTGCAATGGCTGCTGCTAGGGCAGCACTCTGCAATCCATGGAAGCTCTGGGCTCTAAGTCTCCCCTCTCTTCCTGTGTCTCGGCACCCTCTCTAATGCACCAAGTGTAATGTTGCAGAGAAGTGGAGGGTAAGAGAGGAGCTCTGTTTAACGCCATCCAATCAGCAGAAGAATGTAATTCCACAACTAATTACTGCCTGTTTCATTTCTGTCAGCAATTTAAAGGAAAATTCTTATATCTGACTCTCCTCATTCCTTGAGAATTATTTACATCAGGTACACAGTTAATAACAGCCGTAAGACACATAAAACATTTCTATAACCTCTTCGACAAGAATTCTTTGTTCTACTTTGGAAAGCATTTTTTTCACTGGCCTGGTTATAAAATCAATTTCTGTACAAAATGCTCCTCTGGTATGTTGTCCTCACTGCCTGGTAATGTCTGGCGGTAAAACTCAAGGTTAAAATGATCAATTTGGAGGATTTCTAAAAAACGAAGCTTAGGTGCTCTTGTTAGAAGAGGAAAAAACTCCAGGTGTGTCCTCTTTTAGATGTTCTTGTCCTTCATCTTATCTTTCTCAAAAGTACTTTCGTTTAATTCATGATAACGCAACAACTTTGCCTGAATTATCCATACATTTACCTTCACACTTTCCTTCTTCTACATGCAATGCTTTAAAACCACTTAAGTAAAGCTTATAAAGACCAAGTGTTACAAGAAACATGCTCTCCCTACAAATATGCAGCGTCCTTGTGAGGGAAAAAAAAGGTCTCTGCTTAAACAAGTCAGGAAAACCTTTTGAAAATGAACCGTTCTATACAATTATTTAGACACTACAACACCTGCTCAGTTAGCTTATCTCTATTCACACTCCTCTGTTGTGGCTCTCAGCCAGAGTAAGTTTTATACCTTTTTATTTATCATACCAAGTTACTAAATCTACTGTTCCCTTCCCCAGGAAGTGAAAAAAATAATAATAATTTTATGGTGAGTTTCTTCACTGTACCATCCCTACTTCTGAGAACCAATTCTACTCCTTAACCCTGAAAGAATAAAAATTATCTCAGCACTTTTATGCCCCTTTGCCTAATTAAGACAGAGAAAGATGAAGTGGTTGTACCCTGCGACCTGGCTATAGCCTTGTTCCATAACCCTGTGATACTTAGGGTTTTTGAGACAGAACTATATATATATATATACACATATATATACACACATATATATATATTTAACAGTTTTATTGGCACATAGTACACATATACTATAATTCAAAAGTACAATCACATAAAAAAGTGTTGTAGGATCATTTCCACAATCTATTTTAGAAGATATTCTTCTTTTTTGAACTAATTGTAATTAGCTACCCATTTGCCCCCAACCTCCTGTGCCATACCCCCAGTAAAACTTACTGTCTCTATAAATTTACCTATCTTCAATTTCATATATCAGAAAAACTACCAACTGCCCCCACCCAAAAAACACAACCTAAAAAACCTAATAGTAACAACAACAACAAAACAAAAACAGAAAGCCTAAGTCAAAAATAAAGCATAAAATATTGAAAACTAGAAAAATGTAAAATGAGTCATAATTTTTAACCTAACTAGATCTTTAGTAATCCACTTTCCAAAGCACTATTACTTGATATCATGGATATTCATATCCCTGGCCTTTAGTTTTATATATATATCAAAATGTCTAAAATCCCACTCAATGAGGAAAAACTGAAAACATTTCCCCTGAAAATGGGAGCTCGTCATGGGTGCCCCTTATCACTACTCTTATTCAGCATTGTATTGTAAGTCTTAGCCAGAATCATTAGACAACAAAAAGAAATCAAGAGAATACCACTGGGCAAAGAAGAAGTGAAAATCTCACTATTTGAAGACAATATAACTTTATATAGAGAAAACCCCAAGGATTCCATAAAATGACTGTTGGAAACAATTCAAGGATTTGGTAAAATAGCAGGATCCAAGATTAATAAACACTGGGGTCATGATAATGGGGTGGTGGTGGTGAGGAAACATTAAGGAATTGGAGGAATATTGTGTGTTTCTTCAATGCTTTACTGCACCCTGATTGACTCACTCCTTCCTTGTGACCCCTCTGTGAGGGGGTCTCCCATTGTCTACAGATGGGCTTTGGGTCTCTCCTCTGATCCTCCTCATTTTCAACAATATGTTTATTTTTGTTTGTTATGGGTCTTCTGATGCCTGTTACCTGATCCCAATGACATCTCATGATTGCACAGGCTGGTGTGCTTCTTCCATATGGGCTTGTTGCTTTTCTGCTAGATGGTTGCAAGTTTAACTTCAAGCCTTTAAAACCCCAGATGCTATCTTTCTATAGTCGGGCACTACCCACTTCCTTCGCCTTGCTTACTTACGCACCCATTTTGTCTTTAGTAATTGTGCTGAGAGGGTGAGCATCACATTATGCTAGTTTGTTAGAAAAGTATGCTTGCATTGAGGGAGGGTATGAGCAGAGGCCTGCAGTCCACCCACTACCTCAGTGCATTGCTGAATAAATATATGTAAATAGGCCAATGTTCTATTTTTTGAATTAAAGTGATTACATATGCACACAACTATGCTTATACCTCTATCCTTAGCTTTGCTTCCTAGATCATTCTTCTGTTTCTTTTTACCTTCCTCCTGTCCCACCATCATTCTCGCCATGCTTCTGCCTCTTAGTAATTCCTCTCAGCTAGATTGCTGTTGCTCCAACATCCCTAGGATCACTGTAGGCTAGACTGGAGCATTTACACAGGTACAAATAAAAGATAAGAGCTCGCTCAGTCCCCGTCGCCACTGCAGTCGGCTCCTTCTCCTCCGCTCTGTCACCGCCCGTCTCTCCGGTCGCCATGGAAGAGGAAATCGCCGCGCTGGTCCTCGACAACGTCTCCGGTATGTGCAAGGCCGGCTTTGCGGGCGACGACACCCCCCCGCGCCGTCTTCCCGTCCATCGTTGGGCGCCCCCGGCACCAGGGCGTGATGGTGGGCATGGGCCAGAAGGACAGATACGTGGGCGACGAGGCCCAGAGCAAGCGGGGCATCCTGACGCTGAAGTACCCGATTGAGCACGGCATCAGTCACCAACTGGGACGACATGGAGAAGATCTGGCACCACACCTTCTACAATGAGCTGCGCGTCGTCCCCGAGAAGCACCCCGTGCTGCTGACCGAGGCGCCCCTGAACCCCAAGGCCAACCGAGAGAAGATGACCCAGATCATGTTTGAGACCTTCAACACCCCGGCCATGTACGTGGCCATCCAGGCCGTGCTGTCCCTGTATGCCTCCGGCCGCACCACGGGCATCGTCATGGACTCCGGTGACGGTGTCACGCACACCGTGCCCATCTACGAGGGCTACGCCCTGCCCCACGCCATCCTGCGTCTGGACCTGGCCGGCCGCGACCTGACCGACTACCTCATGAAGATCCTGACGGAACGGGGCTACAGCTTCACCACCACGGCTGAGCGGGAGATCGTGCAGGACATCAAGGAGAAGCTCTGCTACGTCGCCCGGGACTTCGAGCAAGAGATGGCCACCACCGCCTCCTCCTTGTCCCTGGAGAAGAGCTACGAGCTGCCCAACGGCCAGGTCATCACCATCGGCAACGAGCGCTTCCGCTGCCCAGAAGCGCTCTTCGAGCCCTCCTTCCTGGGTATGGAGTCCTGTGGCATCCACGAGACTACCTTCAACTCCATCATGAAGTGTGACGTGGACATCCGGAAGGACCTGTACAACAACACGGTGCTGTCTGGCGGGACCACCATGTACCCTGGCATCGCAGACCGCATGCAGAAGGAGATCACAGCGCTGGCGCCCAGCACCATGAAGATCAAGATCATTGCGCCCCTGAATGCAAGTACTCCGTGTGGATCGGCGGCTCCATCCTGGCCTCACTGTCCACTTTCCAGCAAATGTGGATCAGCAAGCAGGAGTACGACGAGTCGGGCCCCTCCATCGTCCACCGCAAGTGCTTCTAGACAGGCTGCCCGCAGGTGTTACCACCTGCCGCATGAGCTCCATGACAGCACAGGTCGGCCCCTCATGCTAGCCTCGTGAAACTGGAAGAAGCCTTTGAAAGAATTGTCCTTGAAGCCCTCTCTGGCGGCAGCACCGATCGTCGGGCTTATTGCTGATCTCGACCTTGTATTCATGTTAACTGTCCCCCTGGTCTGTGTTCAATGCCCTGTACATCCTTTGATTTCAACCCTAGCACCGGCAACCGGGGTGGATGAGGCCTGGCCAGTGTGTGCAGGGTGCTCACGGGAAGAGCTGTGGGCTCCAGGATCGCCCGGAGGCCAGCAGGGGACCGGAAGCAGCCAGTCCTTGCTGTGTGTGGCCTGCGGGGCGGAAGAATCTGAGCCTTGGCACCAAGCGTCCTTTCATTAGCTGATGCTGGCCGCTGGAGCCCCGGGGCCTGTTACTTGCCTTGAGTTGGAAGACGGTTTGCATTTAAACCTGTAAATTTGCTCATTCTTTTAATTTATGTTAAGGTGTTTTTTTTGTACGCAATTCTCAACTCTGAGATGACACAACAAATTTTGGTTTTCTACTGTTATGTGCGAACAATAGGCCCCAGCAACACGGCGTTGTGTAAGGAGAAATAAAGTGCTGCAGTGAACGGCAAAAAAAAAAAAAAAGATAAGAGCTCATGACACACAGACTCCAAGTACAGGAATAGGAATAGCAATACCAGAAGGGTAGGGAGAAGGTAGGAAGGAGGAACTGAATGAAATGAGTAACAAATAACCACCACCACCACCCCCATCACCCCTGTATACACACACACACAGGGGGATGAACAACAGAAACCATGGGGGATGGGGGAGACAGTGGTCAGGGTAAGATATGAAAATAGTAATAATTTATAATTTAGCAAGGGTTCACAAGGGTGGGGTGGGAGGGAGAGGAGCTGATACCAAGGGCTCAATAGAAAGTAAATGCCTAGAAAAAATGATGGCAACATATGTACAGATATGCTTGATACAATTACTGTATGGATTGTTAAAAGAGTTGTAAGAGGCCCCCCATAAAAGATCCTTCAATTAACAACAAGAACAAAAAAGATTCATAAACAGAAATCAATTGGATTCCTATATGGCAGTGAAGATGGCTCTGAAAAGTAACTAAGAAAATAGTACCATTATAGTAGCTACACAAAGGATGAAAAATCTAGGAATAAGACTAATCAAAAAACCAAAATACATATACAAAGAAAACTAGAGAACATTATTACAAGAAACCTAAAGAGACCTACACAAATGGGAGAATATCCTCTTCATTAATAGAAAGATGTAATATTGTGACAATGTCAATATTGTCGAAAGCAGATCTACAAAAAAGTGAAATTCTGATTCAAATCCCAAAGTTATTCTTTAAAGAAATAGGGGGGGAAACCCCCAAAAAACTAGTTACCAACTTCATATGGAGAGCTTAAGGCCCAGGATAAGAAAAGAACTCCTCAAAAAGAGCAAAGTAGGAAGTCTTGCACGACCGAACCTCAAGCCCTATTACACAGTAGTAGTAATAGCCACAGTAGTCAAAACAGCCTGGTACTGGAATAACAATATGCACATAGACACACGAAACAGGGCAGAAAACCCAGATAGAAAAGCATGCATTTACAGGCAATCGATTTTCAAAAAAGGAACAAAAAACATTATATGGGAAAGGGACATCCTCTTCAACAAATGGTGTGGGAAAAATTGAATCCTCCTCTTCAGAGGAATGAAATAGGACCCAAACCTCAGACCATGAACATAAAACAACTCACGATGGATTAGAGACCAAAATGTAAACCGTAGAGCTATCAGGATCACTAATGAGAAAATTTGGACAAATTTTAAGGCCCTATTGCAGGGCATAAATGGACTCCTAAATATAAAACGGAACCACACCTAGCAGAAGGCAAAATAGATTACTGGGATCTATAAAACATTTAAATAAAACACTTCAATATTGGGTTTCATATACTGAAAAACAGAAAACAAAAACCCATATAACAGACTTCCGGCAAGATGGCGACTGAATAACACATACCAGAGGGATTCCCCAGGAATCAGTGCAGGAGAGAAGTTCCATACTGCCAGGTCATAGGAGGAGCATCATAAAGATGAGTAGGCACTGATCCACTAGGTTTTGAGGGGCTAGGGGCTTTTGGTTTACCACAGTGGACACTCAGCTAGGGTTTGACCTTAGCCCTGCCACTGTCTGAGCCGGAGCCAGGACCATTTGAAGCCGGCCTAAGGGCTTTAGCTCAACACAGCCACAGCTTGTTGCTGCCTCAGGGCAGGGTTTAAACCCCTCCAACTCCATGGTCAGCGCTCAGGGCTCAGCTATATTGTTACTTTTGTTTCCCTCTCTTCTCTCTGTCCCCACATAGTCTCAGGAGGCTCAGGTTTGTTTTTTTTTCTTTTTTCTTTTTCTTTCACACACCACTGCCGACCTCCATGCCATTCCCCTTAGCCTAGGGCATTTAAGCCTGCCCTGCAACCAGCTCGGAGAGCTCTACTCTCTGCAGCATAAACCAAGGCTGTGGAAAGCCCATCCACCTTCCTCAAGGGGAAATCCCGCCCACCTTCTTCCAGGGGAAATAGTGCTTTAACTTTTTGCAGCAGAAATCCCGCCCACTTTCCTCGAGGGGAAATTACTCCAGTCCATCCTCTACAGCACTTAACATTTGGCTGGGGAAATCTCACCCACCTTCTTCTGGGGTGGAAATGCTGCCTGCATGGCTAGGGGAGCTCCTACCTGTCCTCGGTGGTCCGATATGACTGAGGGAACTTTCTCCCACCTGCCATAGTGCATCATACTGCCTAAGGCAGCTCAGCCAACACTCACCAATGCTCCATGCTGCTGCGGGAACCTCTGCCCAAACTCTACAGTGATATACCTGACCAGGGCAATTCTGCCAATGATTTGCGGTGCTCTATACAAAAGCAGGCATAGCCACTAGCCTTCTGTGGCACTCCCATTGCAACAAGCACCCCCACATGCCCTATATGGGAACCCAAGCTGTCATGGGCCGTACCCTCATGGCTTCTTGTGAGATCAACCAGTGATCTCATAGGTCCATAACCACCCAAAAAGCGTCCTCTTAGAAGACTATCCAACTTGCCACTCAAATAACAGCATACTGGTTGACTAAGGAAAGAGTGAAACCACAGGAGGCTTCATGGTAGGCCAATTCCATAGTGCAATTAGCTGCATGCAGTTCAAAGAAGCATTCCTATGAGTCTCCCAGAGAGAGCCCAGTGCTCTTCGACTCTGGAAAATGGCACCTGGCTCCTCTAAAACAACACAACGCAATAGCAATAAGCCCCAATGACTTCAACAACAACAACAAAACTAGGAGAAACAAAAGGCAATGTCAGAAGATGTCTTGGACCTAAAGACATGCATAGAAGAAGCAGACATTGATTCTTACCAGGGATGCAGGGATGTTTCAGCATATGAAAGACCATTAGTATCATTCACCACATTGACATAAAAAACTGTAAGAGCAATATGATAATATCTATAGATGCGGAAAAACATTCGACAACATCCAACACCAATTCCTGTTTAAGACACTCAAGAAGATAGGAATGGAAGGAAAATTCTTTAATATAATACAAGCTATATACAAAAAACTAACAACGAACGTGGTAGTCAATGGAGCAAAGATTAATACAATCCCACTGAGAAAGGGGACCGCAGAAGAATTCCCCTTGCCCCCACTCTAATTTAACATCATACTGGAGGTGCTAGCCAACAGTATATGGCAAAGAAAAGACATAAAAATTATTCATGTGGGGAAGGAAAAAGTGAAACTATCCTTATTCACCAATGATATGATTTTATATATGGGAAATCACAAAAGCTCCACAAGGGGAGTACTGGAAGCAATAGAGGAGTTTGGCAGAGTGGCAGGATACCAGATCAACAAAGGTACAGGAGTCTACCAGACTGCTGTACACATCTGATAAGACCTCAGAAGAGGAGCTCAAATACGTGGTGCCTTTCACAATAGCCAAGCACAAATTGAAATATCTAGGGATATACCTGACTAAAACAACAAAAGATTTGTATGAGGACAATAACAGAACACTAATACAAGAAACCAAGAGTGACCTCAACAAATTGAGGAATATTCCATGCTCGTGGATTGGAAGACTCAATATAGTAAAGATGTCAGTTCTGCCCAAGGCACTATATAAGTTTAATGCAATCCCAATACAATTATCTTCATCTTTCTTCAAAGAAATAAAAATTAAACTGATGACCAACTTCATATGGAGAGGGAAAAAGCCCAGAAATAGCAGAGAACTCCTCAAGAAGAAGGACACAGTGTGAGGGCTTGCTTTACCTGACTTTAGCACATATTAGACAGCCACAGTAGTCAAAAACACATGGTATCAGTATAATGACAGATACTCAGACAAATGATAAAGAACTGAAAACCCAGAAATAAAATCATCAGCATACAGACAACTGATCTTTGATGAGGGCCCAAAAAATTATCAAATGGGAAGCAGATTCCCTCTTCCATAAGTGGTGCTGGAAAAAATGGATATCTACCTGCAGAAAAATGAAGCAAGGCCCATATCTAACTCCATGCACAAGAATAAACTCAAGGAGAATCACAGACCTCGAGGTAAAACCCCAAACTCTTAGGGCCATCAATGAGCGAATTGGAACAAACCTGAGAACTTTGGCGTAGGGAATACATAGGCTATCAGATTAGGGAAGGACACAAACAAAGAGGAGTCACAAATTGGAAAGTGGGATAAACTGAAGAAGATAAAACACCTGTGTACATCGAAAGAATTCACTAAGAGAGTAATAAAAGATCCCACAGACTGGGAAAACATCTTTAGCAATTATACATCAGACAAAAGCCTTGTTACTAAAATCTACAATACTCTGCTAGCTTCCAAAAAGAAAAAAAACCTAATTTCCTACTGAGGAAGTGGGCACAGGAACTGAACAGAAGCTTCACAGGGGCAGAAATACGAATGGCCAATAAACATATTAGAAAATGTTCCTAATCATGAGTCATTAATAGAAATGCAAATTAAAACAACTATAGATACCACCTAACACCCTCAAAGATAGCCCAATTTAAAAAAATCAGAAAGCAACAAATGTTGGAGGGGATGTGGTGAGATAGGAACTCTCATCCACTTCTGGTGGACCTGTAGGTATGTATAGCCATTATGGAAATTGATATGGTGATATCTAAAACAGATGGAAATTGAGCTCCCATAAGACCCAGCAATCCCCCTTCTTGGTATATACCCAGAAGAGGCAAGAAACAAACCACGGCCAGAGATCTGTGCTCCACTGTTCATCGTAGTACAGTTCACAATTGCAAGGAGTTGGAAACTACCCAAATTTCCATCAACAGATGAATGGATTAAAAAACTATGGTACATACGTACAGTGGAGTACTCTGCATCCCTAAAAATCAATGATGAACACATGAAGCACTCCACCAAATGGAAAGAACTGGAGGAATACATGCTAAGTGAAATATGCCAAGCATGAAATGACAAGTACAGCATGAGTCCACTGAGGTAAGTTTAAAAATGCAAAAGGGGCATAGGGAAAAAGCTACTGTAAACATACATTCTTGGGATGAAGTTCAGGTTGTATGGCAGGGGCCAGATCAAATCCAGAGGTACATATGGTAGCCAAACAAAAGGGGGGGTTGGTTGAGGAAAAAAATAACATGGGTAAGAATTCAACCTGGTGCTCCAAGCTGTGACTGCAACATACCGGCATGAAGCCGGGAACCAATAGAGAGGTGTGAGGGGCCAGCCCCAATCCCAACTAGGGGGACAGACTCCCTTCACCCCCCAGAATAATTCACTTCAAAGGACAGCACTGAAGCTACGTCTCAGGGAGAGGGACATGTGTGAACAGAGCACCCAGGAGCAAATGAAGGGAGAGAAAGAGAGAGTGGAACACATTCTTGCCCACCAAGCCCCGAGGATGATATTCCCGCTCAGAGCAGCCAAGGCACAGAGAGGACCATAGGGCCAGCCCCACTACAAGACATGACGTCCCTCATTGACCCATAGTGGTGAGGGGGACAACAATGAAGACACAGTACAGGAATTGTATCAGATCTGACCCCACCTCACTGAGGCGAAACACTAACGGTGTGCAAGAGAACAGCAAAAGGAATAGAGCAATGAAGTCCTCAGGGAATACCAAAAAGTTGACTTTTGGGCCAGTGCCTGGCATCCAATCAGACTCTACCAGAAAGCACTCCTAAAGGACAACAAACAGACCTTGAACTATTTACAGGCTTTTCTTTTTTATTTGTCCTTGGGTTTTTGTTGTTGTTGTTTTGTTTTCTTTTGTTGCTTTGTTTTGCTCTGTCTTGTTTTGAGTGCATATTATTATCTCTGCAGGTCTATCTAGATAAGATAGGTTGGATAAACAATCTGGGGGAGAAAATAACAGGGCCAACATTTCTGGGGGGACACGGAAGGGGGAGGGGGGAGAAAGTAAGTGGGTGTTAACAAATCCAGGGATGAGGGAACAACAAGGGATCCAACATCAGAATGGAGACGCAAAGCCCATCTGTAGGCAAGGGGATGTAGACATCCCCTTATAGTAGAGGATCACGGGGAGGAGACGAGCCAGTCAGGGTGCAGTATAGCACCAATGAACCATACAACTTCCCTCTCGTTCTGAAATGCCCTCCCCCCCCATTATCATGATCCCAATTCTGCCTTACAAATTCGGCTAGACCAGAGGATGTACGCTGGTACAGATAAGAACTGGAAACACGGGGAATCCAGGACAGATGAATCCCTCAGGACAAATAATGAGAATAGTGATACCAGGAAGGAAAGGGGAAGGTGAGGTAGAAGGAACCAATCACAATGATCTACATATAACCCCCTTTCTGGGGGATGGACAACAGAAGTGCGGATGAATGGAGACATTGGACAGTGTAAGACATAACAAAATAATAATAATTTATAAATTATCAAGGGTTCATGAGGGAGGGATGGTGGGGGAGGGAGGGGGAAAATGAGCTGATACCAAGGGCTCAAGTAGAAAGAAATGTTTCGAGAATGATGGTGACAACAAATGTACAAATGTGCTTGACACAATGGATGGATGGATGGATTGTGATAAGAGTTGTACAAGCCTCCAATAGAATGATTTAAAAATATATGTATAAAACAACTTCAAGAAGGTAACCCCCAATGACATAACACCTCTTACATAAACCCTAATATGAACAAACAAAACAAAAACACAAAAAATGCTGAAAACCAGATCAGGCCCAGCATGCAGCAGAGGAGGGATCAACTGACAAAAGTTTTTGTTTTGTGTTTTTTATTCTTAAATATGGTTTAATACTCTTCTCCATTTCTGTACATCACAACACCAAGATTTCACTATCTCTCTGCAGAGGCTATAGAGAATGCAAAGGCTACGGTTTTCTCCCCCTCTTATTTATGTGTTTGTATGTGTACGTGTAATACATATCAGTATATATTGATAGACACATCAATATATAATGCAATGTATATCACCGAAGAGAACACATTGATTAAAGAAATAGAAACTTTGGCATCATTTCCAAACTTAAATAGTAAAAATAAAAACTACAAAAGGAGCTGCATACCCTAAATGTATCATGTGAAACAACAAGCATATTCAAAACTGTAAATTTACATCCAATTTCTCTGGTCTTGTCATATCACATTAGACCCATTTACAATGGCAAAACCCTAAGGTACTGCTGTGAAGAGAGCATGTGTGCTCGCTCGTGGGTTTTCTGCAAACAAACAGCAGAGCCCAAAGCCAAAGCCTGTTCTGGTGAAGCCTCCCGTGTCGGTGAACACCAAAGATTTGACTTCTCATTGGGGGGTTGAGACACTAGGTTACATATAAGACAGTCATTTGGACCTCACGAGTACAGTGTGAGAACCAGAAACACTACATTTTAAGACATACTCCCTTCATTCAAGTGAAACAGGATTATTCGAACAATAGGCAGGTCTGGAACCTGGGAACAAGGAGCTGGTTCAGACCAATAAAGCTACGTGTGACTGAGTCAAAAGTCAGTGAAGAACAGCAGTCAGGCACTAAGTGTTAAAAGTACCCAATTTGAAAACCAAATGTCCCCCACCCACTACCCTAGCTGCTGTGGGGGTGATACCAATGAACTTTTAAAATCTTTGGTCCTTCAAAGTCCATTTGGTATGCTTTTTCATCACTACCACTGGGCACATCCTCCACTCTGCTACTGTCACCACCTCGGGCACACCCTGACCTCGTACACCAGCTGGGTTCAAGTCTAATTTATAGCCCAGCTGGGAAGCATAAGCTTCAGGGTTTTAGGCCCACTTTTGGATTTAACATGGTTAATTCTTGGTGCCAGAGCTGTGTCCCATCCCTTCCCTGCCCTTCCCACTCCCTCCCCTAATTTCTCCTATGAGAGGTGTTTCAAAGTCCCATATGTGAAACAGATGCTCCAACCCCACCAGGAGGGCAGGGGTTTCTAATTACATGCACAATCATACATACATGTTTTGTCATCATTCCTGTGAAAAAACCTTGCAGTTCATTTTATTAAAATCAAAACATTCACATAATCTCATGCCATCCAACACAAGGGAAACATGACCACCTCCCTTTTACCAAGGTTAGACCCAAGCAAAATAAAGTAAAATCTTCTTTAAATCTTTTTGCTTTCACTTAAATTGCATGTTCTATTTCTCCCAAACCCAGCAAAAGCACTGAAGCCCCATCAGATCCATTCCAAACTGGTTTCTAGTAGGCTAAGATCATGGGAACCTTTGTCAAACCTGGGCACATATGCATCTGCAAAACAAATGGAAAGACAGTGCACTGGCCCCAACTGCTTCCTGAGGCAGTTAGGCTTTGCAATGCAATGCATCCTTGCAACTGACAGTCTGGAGGGGGAAAGGGTGGGAGGGCGTGGAGTTGAAAACACCTCCTATCAGCTCACCCTAAAGTTTTAACTGTGAAGTCAGGTTTATCCCTTTGATCTTCTATACTCGTCTGGCCGGTTCACCACTCTGTTAATAGCCACAAATCTACAGGGACAGCAAGTAGAATAAGGGTTTCTGGGTGTGGGATGGGGTGTTGATCGTGGGTACACTGGTTGTGTGTGTGGGGGGGGGATTGTAAAAGAAAGATGATGTCAAGGAATCCAGGAAGAAAAAGAATGTTTGGAAACTAATTGTGGCAGTATTGTACAATACTGCTTGATGTGATTGAACTATGGAATGATATATGTATTAACATCCTATTAATAGCGAATTAATAAAAACACTTATGCACATGGAAAGACTTCATCAAAAGAGTAAAATGGAAGTCCATGGATTGCAGAAAAGTACTTTAGTAATGACATAACAGACAAAGGACTAATTACTAAATAGCTACAAAATTATGCAACACCTCAATAAGAAAAAAAATCCAATTTTAAAGGTGGGCAAAGGACAGGAATAGATAATTCACAAAGGCAATACTCAAATAGCTAACAAACACAGGAGAAAATACTCACAATCACTAACCATCTGGAAAATGCAAAACAAAGCAACAATGAGATATCATCTTATATCAACAATGATATCACAATTCAAACAAAAACAAAAGACAGAGAACAACTAATGCTGGAGAGGATGTCGAGAGATTGAAATTCTTATAGCCTACTGATGGTCTTGTGAATATCTACAATCATTGTGGAAAGTGATATGACAATACTTTAGGCAACTTGCAGTAGAAATACCATATGACCCAGTTGGGCATATATTCTAAAAAGAAATAAGAGAGAGAACATGAATGGACTTATGTTTTGCCATGTTAAATGTAGCACAGTTCACAGTAGCAAGAAATTAGAAATAGCCCAAATGCCCATCAGTAAAATAATGGCTAAAGAAACTCCGGTACATAAACACATTTTGGGGGAGTCCTCTGCATCTCAAAAAAAACCAGTAATGAATCCATGAAACTCATGGCTGGGAGCGACCTGGAAACCATTTTGCTGAGTGAAGTTAGTCAGTCCCCAAAGGACAAATATTATGTAAGCCCACTGCTAGAGAGCTAAACACCAAGATGAAGCAGGCTTCTTGGTGGGAACAGACAGTCCTATCTTTCTCCCACTGAGCAGTTGCTGACTTAGTAACCCGATTTCTCACACACTATGGCATCAGCTCTCCTTGCAGCTTAATAAGAGTTGTATTCACATACCTGCCTTCGTCTAGCTCTAGTCTACTTTTTCAGCTTGCAACAAATATCTGTGCCCCTTTCTCTAGCATTTTAAATGTTTCCGATGAGAATTTCATAGAGGATGATGGTCACCACATAAATTAATGAATCCAAACGATCAACATCCACCAAGAAAATATTGAGTGCTATAAAACAGTAGTGCATGCTGTATGTGCATTTTCTTTAGAACCACTTACCATCCAACCGGCAAACAAACATTCTATAATTGAAGACAGTTAGTGTAATTGAAGTGAATCGACAGGTTTCAGTCTTCTGTAGGACTACTTTCTCCAGATCTAAATATGTAAATGTGCATTTTCACCCAAGAAATCCTCTCAAAGTTATCACAACAAAACATTGATCCACATATGCTAATAGCAATTATTGTACTAAGCATATTATGCAACATATTTGAAGGCTAATTGAATACTAGAAAAATTACTTTAGGGTATAAAAAATTCATAGCAGCATATGGTAATAACCATACAATTTAAACTGAGACAGAAATAATTTTAACAAGAAGAGGGAGAAGAGATTCCTACTTATACCCAATGAACTGGTAATCATGCTGTATATCTCCTGGAGAGAACATCGCTGAGGGTAACTCCATTCTTTAAGTAAGATAGTCTACATGTTGATGCACTTCCATTTAGTTCCAGCTGTCAACAAAACATGAACAATTACTAATTAAATACATTGCTCTCATTGTAACATTTGCACATTTATATAATTCATATTTTTGTTATACAATAAAACTGCTGGGTCTTAATTAATTAATGTGAAGTAGTAAAAGAAACAAATTAATTCCATCAAGAGTATCATTAGCATGTTATAAATGAATTATGAGGAACTAGTCATAAAAGATTTTCTTGTCTTTGTGCTTCCTAATAAAAGCCTTAATATTTTGAAAGAGGAAGTTTCTAATTTATGAAGGCTCTATTTTACTTATTTTTAATAACCTACATGATTCATTCTTGAAGTCCTAACTCACATTAATTGATATCTGGGTGCCCAAAACTAAAAGAAAATTTACTAATGTTAGAAATCGTTTTGGAATTGAAGATGATCTAAATGTCAAGGTGGGGAGACATTGGTCAGTAAAATGCTTGCAGCCCTGATGAAAAGAGCATCGTTAGAGCTTCTACCTAATGTCTTAGTCCAGCTTGACCTCTGGTAGCCTCAGCCCCAGGCTGTGACAACCACTGTTATAGAGTTCTCATCCTAAATCCATTTCCATTCTCTTGCCTGGAAACCCATAATGGAAAACCAACAGATAGCTTTTAGTTTAAAAAAAAAGAAAGAAAAAGCAGTAAAACCGAGTTTGGAGAGTTGAATCTTCTGTCTTCGGGTGGAAATGGTAGGCAATGGCTCACAGTTTCCAGATAAATGTGTCTGTCCAGTGTTTAAGGGTTTCCCCATGATGACGTGCTTCAGCATGCTAGTAGCACGTGCTTCAGTGTGCTAGGGGAAAGAACTGGAGGAAGGGTGTCATATATACTTTATCACCCACCAAGCATGTAGCAGTAGAACAAGAGCATGTTTCAATGCAGAGGGAATTAAAATGGTCAGATCACAAGCACAAATAAGGAAGAGTTTATGAATTTGAGGACGCTGTCCTTTCTAAGGTGAGCCCTAGCAGCTTGGGAAAAGGGTGCCGTGCATATGATAAGGTTGCTAGACCTGATATACATGGCAGACAGCAAAGAATTAAGAAACACTGGGAAGTGAGTATTTTGGAATTGGTATATTATTTAAGGACTGGAGACTATGGAGTAGATTGTGCTTCATATAAAGTTGTTCCATAGTTTCATTTATCAAAACCATCAGGGATGTTCTGGTAAGTGCAGCACCAACATCATTTAGAACTTCAGATGTGAATAGCCTTGCAGGCCAGTCCGCTTAATATAAAAGGACAGTGATACTGGGTTAATAATGTCAGGTAACATGAGAGACACCTAAAAGACAGAAATTTTGAACTTATGCCTAACCATAAGAGCTAGTGCATCATAACTACTATAACAGTTCCAGAGTACAAATTGAGGGAGACAGATTCAAAGATGAAGTTACAGAGATGATTAATAAAACACACTGTGCTAAGGTTAAAGTTGTATTTATATATGTATATTTAAAAAAGAAAGTAAGAATGGATTAGCAAATGACTGCACACAGTTCTCTTGATATAAGTGTTTTCATCTTTGGCCAATAGCTAAACCTAAAATTCTGTGAATAAAGAGGTAATTCAGTCAAATTGTCATTGAGCAATTTCAACTCACAGGGACACTATAGGACAGAGTAGAATTACTCCATAGGGTTCTCTAGACTGTAAATCTGTATGGAAGTAGACTGCATCTCTTTCTTCCTCAGAACAGCTAACAGGTTCAAACCACAAACCTTTCACTTATCAACCTGATTCTTAAACCACTGCACCATTTGGGCTTCATTAAGTGGGAAAAGTTCTGTTATTTTCCTCCCAAGATGATTGGTGACAAGGTCCAATAGAAATACAAAGATACCAGGTCTCATGCACCATCCAACCAAAATGTTAAAGTAATTACACACAGGTGTCAGAAACTAAAGGCAAGACAGTCCTTGTCATAGTTTAGCTGAATATAATTCTACTGGGTCACCAGAACAACCTTGTCTTCTCTTATCCAGTTCTCCTCATTTACAAAGAAGAATGATCTATTCATAGTGTAATCGAAGGAGAAACATTTGTTAGACTGGTATTAGAACCAGCTATCTGGACTTGCGCAGCAGCGGAGCTTGAAGCCCTGTCCCAAGGTGGCAAAGTTTGAGTAAAAATAAATAACTGCACTGATTTAATTAGTGTCTTATAATTTATCTCTACTCATCTATACATTCTAATACTCATTGAAATGTCTACACAGAACTCATAGACAAAATTCAAGATTAAAGGATTTAGTAGGGAAGTTAACAAGGTGTAATGCCAGTGAGAGTTGTTACCTGGAGATGTTACCAAGCTTAGAAATCTATTCTTGAGGAACAAGGGTAGAATAGATAACGGAAGACAAGTAAGTAGCAGGCTGAAACACTGGAGAACTTTCTGGCCCAGAAATTAATGAGTGATCATGCAAACAATTTGAGAAAAATTTTAAAGCAGAATTTTGCAGGATGTATAATAAATAGTAAGCATGGAAGGCAAATTTCTGAAACCAGTCCCTGAAATTATTCCCATGATTATGTCGTGTTATTTGGCAAAGGGGTTTTGTAGAAGTAATTAAGATTACTGAACTGCTGGCCTGAAATTAGGGAGCTTATAAGATGGGCCTAACCTCTTCACATATATCCTTTAAATAGCTGAATGCTGTCTCCGTTTGGGAGCAGAAGAAGTATGAGAGACTAGAAGCATGGAAAAATTGTATCTGCTGTGATTTGATGAAAGGAGCTAAAGGCAAGGATCAGAGTCACCTCCAGAAGCGGATGTGGTCAACAAAGACACTGAAATTGAAATCCAACTTCATTGCTGAACCTGCAAAGAACTGAACTCACCAAAACAGTCTGTGATTTCTGCCTTGGGAGCCTAAGGCAACAACCTACACCCAGCCTGCACAGACCTCTGTTCTATGCATCGGGGAGATAGAAATGGCTATTGTAAACCATTGCATTCATTTCAATTTGCTAGCTAGGGATAGATTTATACTACAGTAACACATTTCACAAATTAAAACAGATCAGTAAACACATTTGATGTATTAAAAATAAGAGTAAATAAATCAATAATATTTCAAGGAAAATGTCCTTAAAGGTTAAAATAAAAATTGGAAGGAAGAAAGACAATGCTGGGGAAATACAATGATATTTGCTGAGGTGAAAGGAAACAACAACTAAGCTGATTAAAAAAAAACAAAAACGAAGACATTAAATATTGCTCACCGCCAATGAGAAATCATTGTACTTTCGTAAACATGGAAAGAAAGAGCCCCTGATGTGCAAGATTATATGTTTGGTTGCTCAACAGAAAGTCAGTAGTTTGAACCCATCCACAGCTCTATGGGAGAAAATCGGTTGAAACGCACTATGAAAATGCATAACCCTGGAAATTACGTGGGCAGCCCTACTCTGTCATCCAGAGTTACTATGAATACACAACAACAACAAACAGGGGCACAACAAGGCAAAATTTGCATTTTGAAAGCTTATTCTGGTAGTAACCTGGAACAATAAGGCATAGTGAATAAAGAGATGAATAGCTTTTGGATACTTGACTGAATTAGAGATAACAGAACATTATGATTGAATGGAAAAAACAAAACAACCCCAAACCAGAAAATCCCAAAGTAAAAACATCAAGATGTTCTGTCTAGACAACTCACAAATTACATGTAATTCATACTGAGACTGAAGCATTGGGAAAAGAACAACTTTGGTGTCAAAATAGAATGATTGGTTTGGACTATACTATTATGATTTAGATGCACATAAAAAATATCTACATGGTTATTTCAAAACAACTGGCCATTTAGAAAGATAGGAATCAAAGGGTAAACATGTCCAGAAAGAGAAATTTGAGATATATCTGTTGGTTGCTGAGAGATTTGGCCAAGTAAAACAGGATGAGAAACTACTACAATTTTGGAAAATTCCAATACATGAATTATGATCTGAGGAATGGTTTAAAGCAATTACTTGAGATATAAGAAGAAAACTTATGTAGTTTGTTTTCATGAAATCCAGGAAATGGTAATGAATCAAGAACTCAGGCTGGCGGGTGCAGTCCTGTGAGGCCAAGGTCGGTGGCAGGACACAGGCAGGGCTCAAGGTCAGGGGCAGAGTCACAGGAAGCAGGAAGGGGAAGGGGATGTAAGAGGGAAGCTCCCAGTTTTTCCATGATAAAAAGGCCACACCCCAAGGAGTATCATCAGGCTGTGACCTGATTAATAGATTGTATTCCCACCCTACACTTTTATACATCTTCAAGTGACATGAAATCATCTAACCACCACAATGGATAAAGTGGAAATTCATGAAAAACATTAAAAAATATATATATATCTGCCCTTGAAATCTCTGGTTGTAGTAGATTCTTCCTGTATGGGATATTCTCAAACATCACGTTTAGTTTATATTTACACATCTTCTTCATCTACATTGTCTTGCCCTTTCTCCTGATTGCTTGCTCAGCAATGCTCAAGGCCACGAATCAATAGCTACTCAGAGACACCTTATAAAACTGGGTAAAACTGCCCCTGTGCATTTCCCAGAATGATGATTTGAAGAGTACTGAAATTACACACAGTGGATTTGTGTTTTTGTTGTTGTTGTTCTGGTTTATTCAGGAAATTAAAGAAAATTATTTAAGCAGTTTTAATATATATAAGGGATGTTAAAAAATCATGGAAAATTAGAATGGAAAAGTAATGGAATTTTTCTGTGAATTTTTTGAAACTTGTGCAAACAAATAATATAAATTATTTATAATATAAATAATATAAACAGAACAAACAAAAAGCTTGTTATCCAGACTGAGTATAAATATTATGGCAGTTCAATGCTAAAAATTAGCCAATTATTTTATGGTATCTATTTTGAGGGTGGCACAGGACTGGGCAGTGTTTCAATCCACTGTGCTTAACGTCACTGTGGGTCAGAACCAACGTGGTGGTACCTGACAGCAACCTCATGATGCTGTTCAGCACACCATAGTTAAATAATAAGGTTGGATATCCTTTTGTAATTTGAGTAGATTATGTTTACCATGGAATCTTTAAATGTTACAAATAGTTAAAATGCCACGGAAGGTTCACTTACCCCAAGATGCCTTGAAAAACAGGTCTTGCGATATAGTTTCAAACAGCAGTAATTTAACATTGATGAAGCACAGTTCCACTGTGTCACACATGATTGTCATAAGTTGAAACCATATACATGCAACTGCTTCGGGTTATAATTTTTTATACATTTATTCAATGAAAATCAGAAAACATGTCAAAATAAAAATCAATAAAAGAAAGAAAACCACAACTAGATCTTAGGGAGACTCAGTTGGACATATTCTGAATTAAGTTCACTGGTCTCAAAGATTTCCAATGGCTTTGAACTCATTTCACGGTGTCTAAGTGATAATAAGATGGCAAACTAACTACATATTATGAGGTGGGAATAAAAAGCATTCAAGTAAAATATTTTAAAATAACAGAATAATTAGCAGTTGGGGGAAAAGAAAAGAAAAGCAACCCTAATATATCCGCAGGGACTATTCAGTCACCAAGAGCCAATGTGGCCAAAACACCATCCGCTCCCTGAAGCCAGGGCCCCCTCCCCTTCCTGCCCTTACCATACAAGGGTGTACCCTCCAAAAAAACCCAGATCTTCTTTTCAAAGTTCTGTATTTAATTTTTTTTTATAAAACAACCTTAGCACCTTCAAAGTACTCTCCTTTACACTTACTACATTTGTCAGATCTGTGATTCCATTCTTTTTTTTTTTTTAGGGTGTATTATTTCAATAG
>NW_022107407.1:15214836-15220390 GCF_000313985.2 Echinops telfairi | reverse complement strand
GAGCAGGGAGGAAACATTTAGGAACTAGAGGAAGGTTGTATTTCTCATCATTGTTACATCGCACCCTGACTGGCTCATCTCCTCCCCGGATTCCATTCTTGGAAACATTTTCAAACTTCTCTGTTTGGCTGGAAGCACCTCCCTCGTTTTTTCTTCGCCTCTTCTATGTCATCCAATCACGATCCTTTCATGTCCCTCTTCATTCGTGGAAACGAAATGAAGTTACATGGAGTAAAGGTTTGTGGGGCAAGAGAGGCCTGCTGCTTTTTGCCAAAAAACCGGCACATTGAGATGGCTGTGTGAGCAGGTGCATTGGGGTGGTGGCAAAAGCAGTCCCCCATCTGCCACAAATCAGGCCTTTTTTGGTCACACACGGTTATGAAATCTTTTCAGAACCTCTAAATAAAAGGCTTGATTAACAGCCTGACCTGGCGGAATTCTAAATGCACTGTAAGTGGACAATTTCATCTGTTTGGGAAGTTGACGGACATCCAAAGTATGGTTTATCATCAGTTGACACTTTACCATTTTTGAAATGAGAGAACACTTGAGTTTTCCCAACGGCACCGTCTTTACAGCCACATGCTCTTCTCTTAATGGGGCTGTCACAAAAATACAAGGTTGGAGTGAAACTGCTTTTATGAAAACTTCACTGTGACCCGAGGGAACCCTCCCAGGTGTTGTTAGTGGGTGCACTGCCTCAGAGTGAGTTGTTTGATGCTCACCCAGTGGGAAAAATGTGTACTACGAAACCTCTGCCCAGCAGAGCATTTCCCCCCCATTTTTGGGGGGAGGTACCCCTCATATTATCAAGATAGTTTGCCCTAAGCTCATACCCTGAACAACCCCTAAACCCGCTTGGTGGCTTTGTTAGGAGCAGGAAGCACCTTGTGTGTGAGCAAGAGGGCCTGGGTGCTACCAAGGGGTGTGTCCACAGGGCCTCCCTAGCAGTCTTTTGCTTGAGCAGCCCCTGCATCTTGCTGGGCATTTTCTCCCAGCTACCCCAACGTTCCCATGAGAATCGACAATCCAGAACAGTCAGTGAGACAGTGATGACCAGACATGATCTCTGCTCCTGACCTTAAACTAAAGCTGGTACTGACTCTTCCCTTGCTAATTCCAAACCCATGTAGGCAGCCTGCCTTGCTCTCAATGTGCCCACTGGGGGCAGGTCATCCAGAAACCATAAGAGGCTTCCCAGATGGCAGCCAGCTGACGTGAGGTCCAACAGACCCAGGCACCCGTTTGCCTTACCACAGGTCTCCTCCCGACCACAAGTTGGCCTGTCCCTGACCACCCTCCCTCAGGACTGGAAGTTGGCTTAGATGTTGGGATTGGGATTGCTCTTCTCCCTCATTCCTGCATACAGTCCACCTTCAGGACAATGACTCTACTGTTTCAATTTCAGACCCCTTTGGATACCCAAGATCCTCTGACAGATTCCCATACTAGAATGCCCCTTCTAGGTCCCTTCCACTCTTCTCGATGCCCTGGCACGTCAGAGAAACTGAGACCCCTTTTCCCTCATGGACGTTGAAAATACTCAATATGAGCATCCTTTCCACATACACACAGGGTCTAATGTCAGGGGCTTAATTGGGGACTTTGGTGCTCATCCCTGTCAGACATGTATCATTAATGTATAAAAATAGACATAGTAGATTTCCTTTTACCATTGTGGTAAATGTGAACTATCAGGCAATAGAAATGTAATGAAAGAGTAGTTGCATATTTCTTCACATAAGTATAAAGTACAACATTTCAAGGCAGCGAGAAACTCTGGAGTCTATTATGCAGACTAGAATTAGTTTGATGTGAATGTTGGATCAGATGTTCAAATAGGAGGTAATGGGCTCTTTTTAGATTTCTAAGGCATTGGTTTTTTTTTCCAGATATAAACCTGTTCTTTGGATCTAGGTCCTTTTGGGAATATTTATTGATTAGCTTACTGCTATTTTGATTAGATTCTCATACTTGATGCCAGCTCTTGCTGTCATTGAAATTGTTTTCCAACATGTGGTTAAAGCTTTAAGAAAACTAATGGAAGAAAGAATTGCATAATTTGGAAGATAGCTATCTATGCAGAACATTAAAAATCTGACCACAGCTGAGAATTCTTATTTGAATGTTTTACTTCTGATGGGTTGTCAGAAATCCAAGGTGATCCAAAGCTAAGAAAATCACTCCTGCTGCTGACTGCTCTGTGAAGCGTGGCATAGTAGATGAGGGTACCTATGAGATGCTCGTTAGGATTCCAGGGCATAAGAATGATATTCCTGCTGGTAACTTGATTTGGCTTGCCACAGCATGACCCTTTCTTATGGATTGAATTATGTCCCCCACACACGTGTTGTAAATCCTAATCTTCATGCCGGTAGCTATAATACCATATGAGAATGGGTTGCCTTTGCAATGTTAATACAGCAGGATTAATGTAGGTTGCATTTTGAGTTAATCTCTTTTGCTATATGTAAGGAAGTAAACAAGCAAGCTAGGAAACAGAAATGTGGTAAGATACGCCAGGCACGTTGAATTTGGACTTCTAGCCTCTTGGACTGTAAGAATATTAATTTATGTTAAAATCATCTATTTGTGATATGTCATACAAAAACTCTAGAGAAATAAGGCACTCTTTATGGTTTAAATTTTTCAAATAATCTTTAAAGTGACTACAGAGTATTTAAATGGTACATTACTTGACCTCCATCTCTTCTTTGGTGTTATAAAAGTACCTAGAAACCCCATATTCATAAGGTTGCATAGACAATCTCTTCCCATAACTCATTCTCACCTGATATGAATGGCAATCACACGGATAGAACTCTCTCTTTCTCTTTTGCCTCTCTAGCTTCTTTTGTTGTTGCTAGGTGCCATCACATTGGATCAGATATAGGATTGCTATGAGATGGGAGTGCCTCTATGGTAATGTGTTTGTATTTTTTGTTTTATAAAGTTGCTATGAGTTTGAATTGACACAAAACCTCGAGTTTGTTGAATCTTGGTAATTTTCTGAAGTAGATCATTAGGTCTTTCATATGAGGTATTTTTGAGTAGACTTGAAACTCCAACCACACATGTTGGTATTCCTTATGTTGAAGGTTGCTTAACAGGCTAGGTGAGTTAGTTAATTGTGCCAACCTGGCCAATAAACACATTGAAAGGCGGAGCGATAAATGGGTGGTGAGCCTCGCCTTTCTAGTTCTCGGGTCTCTTGCTTTCTGATGGTCACACCAGGGTGCAGCTGCCTTAGCAGCTCCCTGCTTCAGCTTGCAAGATTGACTTCCTACAAGACATCCCCAAGGAGAAGCTACATGGACCTATCCTGATGCAGCCCTGGGTGCTGGAGCAGCCGTGTGGAGACCCCTGCTAGTGCTGAGATGCTTATTTGTTCACTGACTCAGCTTTCCTCCTGCAGTCGGCATCATTGCCTCTGTTTTGTGAGGTGGAGGACTTTGTGGACTGGTGTTGGATTAATGGGTTAATGTTGGACTTGCCCAAGGCTTGGGCAGCACTGGGTTGGGATGTTTTCTTGATGCACACTTTCTTTACATAAAACTCTCTCTTATCCTTGAGTTGCTGTGGATTTGTTTCTCCAAAGTACCTAGACTAATACACTAGGTGATAATGAATCTGAGGCCTAAGCTTTATGATTTTAATTCATCATAAAAACTCAGAATTCCCAGTTGGAACCCACTTAATATATCATCACACTGGAATAAATTATGGTTAACTGGAAAGGAAGTAACTATTTTCAAACAAAAAACATACATGAATGCATAAACAATCTTTTCAATGAAGACAGTATAGTAAAATTATGTGAGGTGATTGAAACTGAGTTTCTTGAACTTTGGAAAAGAAGAATACTTCCATTTTTCTATTCTCCAACTTGGTTTGAAGCAGAGTGGTCACAAGGTGACTGGATATAATGAACCCCCAAAAGACACTCACAAATAAATCACCACTTCCTTTCTGAAATGAAAACCATGCAGCTAAACTAGTTTGCTAAATTTATCAATTTAAGTGAGTTAGCTATGAAACGAGCCTTCTCTGACCCTTTGCTTTGCCAAGCATAATGTTCTTTCCCAGGGACTGGTCTATTCCAATAACATGTCCAAAGTATTTGAGACGAATTCTCCCACCTTCTCTTTTCAGGCGCACCCTAGGTGTGCTTCCTCTAAAGGAGATTTGCTTGTTCGTCTGGCAGGCTCCTGGCAGGTTCGATATTGTTTGCCGACACTGTCATTCAGATTTGTCCGTCCTTCAGGGTCCTTCCTTCTTCACTGGTTAGCTCTCACGTGCATATGGAGCCACTGAAAATGCCATGGCTTCGGTCAGGTGTACTTCAGTCCTCAAAGTGACTTCTTTGCTCTTTAAGACCCGAAAGAGGTTTTGTGTAAGGATTAGCTCAGTGCCATACCTCATTTGATGTGTGCATGAGTGGTCCATGACTGTTGATTTTGGAGCCAAGAAAAATGACTTCCTTGACAACTTAATGTTTTCACCATTTATCGTGATATGATGTATTGGGCCAGTAATGAGGATTTTTGTCTTCCTTACATTGTTTTAATCCCTATGGAAGGGTATAGTCTTTGATCTTCATCGTAAATCCTTTGCCTTCAAACAAGCACATTTTGCCATCTATCAGGTTGTTAATATAGCTGCCTCCAATCCTGACATTGGATCCGTCTCCATTTAGTCTAATTTATCAGATTATTTGTTCAGCATACAGACATAACAAATAAAAGACATAACCCTAACACTCAGCTTTCCTGATTTTAAATGGCACACTATTTCCCTACTCAAAATGACAGCCTCTTTTTCTATGTACAGATTCCACAATAGCACAACCATGTATTCTAGAATTCCCATTCTGAACAATAATTTGTAGATTGTGTTGTGATCCACACAATTGAATGCCTTTGCCTAGTCAAAAATGCCCTATCATTGAGCTATTCTCTACTTTTAGCCACGGTCCATCTGCAGTCAGCAACAAGTCTTCCAAATGCAGAATGGATTTCTGGCAGCTCCCTGCCAATGTACTGCTGCATCTGTTTTGGGGTGATCTATATGAAAATTTTACTTCATGTCATATTATTGATGTTGTTAGATAATTCCCACATCTGTTGGGTCATCTTTCTTTGAAATGCGAATGAGTCTGAATCTCTTCCAGTCAGTTGGCCAAGTAACTATATCCCACATTTCTTAGCTAGACTAGCAAGTGTGTTTAGTGCAGCATCAATTTTTTGGAAAACAGTGGACTGTTAGAAAGTCTCATATTCTAGTTGACGTTCCCAAATACACCAGCTCCTTTCCAAATTACTCTCTTCATAGAGGATCTTTCAAGATGACAAAGTATTTATTATCCCCTGTAGACCAGGGCCAAGGGTGGTGTGGGGAATGGGAAGGAAACAACATGGAAACACATTTTTTCTCAACAAATTGAACTTAAATAATGACATGTTCCTATGAGTTTAAAATTGATTTTCTTGAAATGACTGTTGTTAAGATCACTCCAAGTTGGTAATGTTGCATGCCCTGTCCTGAGCCCCCCCCC